>NW_015387250.1:416622-419692 GCF_001527695.2 Protobothrops mucrosquamatus | reverse complement strand
GTAAACCAGGGAGCCAGTCGAGATCTAGGCCGGGTCAGAGGCCGCAAGGGCACGACTCGGTCTAATGCAGCGGCGGCAGTTGTCTCCCAAGCCGCCGCCTGATTTTCCGCCGAGTCATGGACCAGATCCTCCGGATAAGGCCCAAGCTCCGTCAGGAACCTCTCTGGGTCCATCAGTCGCCTGGGACGGAACCATCTAAATTACATTCAATATTATATTGAATTTATAAAATAGTAATGGAAAGGACAATATAATCCCCTGAAAGTTACTTAATTATAGCAGCTGTGATATCAAGGAATAGCGTTGTGCAGGTCTAAAAAATATGAAAAAAGTAGAAGAATTAAAAGAAGTTGATTTGTTTTCCAAATTGTACAGGAATGATAGAAAAGTTGCCTTTCCTACATTCCTTCCTCCTGCTGGTTTACATTTCTCTACCTGGAATAGACTAGGATTGGTGAAGCTCAATATGTCTATAGCAGGTAACAGGTTATCCATTGTTACAGTAGAGGCAAAGATCAAATAATTAATTATCATTGCTTGCTGAGAATTCTGGGATTTGAGGTCCACACATCCCAAGGTTAAGAAATGCTGATGTAGGTAATACAATCTACTCTGAGTAGCAAAAAGTCTTCAAACTTTCAAGCAAAAAAACCCCATGATTTCCTCATGATTCTTCTAGCTGAAGAGGCCAGAAGACCTTTTGCATACAAAACATGGGTCTTACTGCTGATCTATCAGCATTTCTAGAAGCTGACCTTTGAATTTCCTTTAGAATCTAGGTCAATACAGTGGTTAAGGTGCTGGCTTAGAAACCAGAAGTCTCTGAGTTCTAGGCATCCCTTAGGCAAGAAAGCTGGCTGGATAACTTTGGGCCAGGTGCTCTCTTTCAGCACAACCTTGTTTGCCACCTTGAGTTGTTCTACACACACACACACACACATGGATAAATAATAGTAATAATAAGCTCTACTTGGAACTTACATCCTGCAACAATACATTTAATATTACTAAACAACATCTGCCTATCCCAGGCCCTTGGGAAGAACTCGATAGGTGGACAAAAATGCCACATCTAGCCTAAACATCCAGCTAACTCTGCAATCAACCATGTAGTTCCTGATAAATGAAAATATAGGCCATCAATCTAGTTGTTATTCTAATGTTCAAAATACAGATAGATCTCAAAAAAGTCAATCATACTTTTCTTGCAGGCTTTTGTCTATTTGTGCAAAGCCCATGGATCACCTATGGCAGCCTTGAGGATGTTGTTGAATTAGTACTCCCAGCCATTATGAGAGTTGGTGGGAATTGTAATTCAATTCTAACTAATTCTCATAATTGCTGAAGGAAACAATTCAGTGTGTCTGGAAGGCCACAAGGTACAAATCCTGCCTTGAACGGGGGGGGGGGGGGGCTGGACCTCCAAGTTCCCTTTCAGCCCTCCTGTGTTCTATAAAAATACAGATTATGAGTTAAACTGTTTTTTCTGAATATCTTCAAGATATTTTTACAGATTAATGGTGAAGTGGGAACTATTTAGTCATGGTTTCATGGTCTAGCAGCATATGGGAAAATGTCCTTTCCATCCAGTTCTTGCTTTAACTTGGCCAAAAGTATGAGAGCTTAAAACAACAACTGATGTGGGGAATAAAGTCATGGATCTTCATCTTAAACACTGCTCTCATGATATATTAAAAACATAGGTATGAAAGTGGTGTATGGCTTATTCCACTAACATGAGATAGGACAGTAAACACTGCCAATATGTGATACTTGGTAAAGCTCAAGAAGAGTCAGCCAAGATATATAAAGGGAGAAGATAAATATGCACATATGCAAATCTCAATGAGGTTTCAGAAAACAGAGAGGTTGGTGAGATTTACAAGAGATAGTACTGGATATTAATAGTACATAGTACATAGTTTACCTTTCTCCATGATTATCAAGTACAGGGTTATGTAAAGTAGTCAATAAATGCAAATGCTCACTGTATACGCACGAGTGTGCTTCAGCTGTTCATAGGGAATATTAGAGCTTAGAAGTCATCTCCAGAGGATAAGATTCTGTGTATGTGTGTGTGTGTGTGCGTGCGCGCTCGCGTGCACATACGCATTTGAGTCAGCATTGATTCCTGGTGACTTCCTGGACTGGCTCTCAAATAAGACATTATATATGAATGATACATAAGTAAAACTCGGGAAAATTGAGCCAATGTCAACTAGGGATCTCAGTATAATGATTATACTGTAATTTTATACTCACCTAAAAGCATAATCACTTAAAAATAATGAAACATTACCAAATAGGATTGTATAGTAATAGCAAACTGGTGTTCTATCCAGACCATCCTGGCTAAAATCTCATCTGCCAAGGATTAAAGTAAAACCTACTACTACTCCTAGCAGTTACAGGGTTTGTCTGTGTTACTTTCTTGGCAACATTACAGAAGTGGTCAGTGATTATTTTCTTCCAGGATATTTTTTTTTCAATTTTCCAATCTAATCTTCATCTGATAATCTCTTATCCAAGTACTAATGAGGTCTGATCCTGTCCAGCTCTTTTGTGATCAAACATGGGCATGCAATGGAAGGATTATTCTACTGCCCCATCATGCATAGTTGTAAATATTATGTGTGATAACTCTATAAATGATCTGCTTTACATTTTAATATATCCCTATCAAATTCACACTTCCCAAATATGAAAGTACAGTATGTAGTAGACTGAATGTCAATATTTACACATTTCAAATGTGTAAGGTGCAATTTTCCAATTATTAAAAAAATAATAAAAATGTTAGCACACACTAAATATTTGAATGGAAAAACTGGTGGAAATGACATTTAACAAATAATATACAGTAAAACCTCATATTAATGAAGGTTTGTAGGAGAAAGAGAATCACCTTAAACCTGGCTTTATATCATTTGCATGAATTAATGTCCTGGGTAATAATGATGTGCATTATATAAGTTAATGCAAATGATAAACATTGAGAGGAATCACTCAAATTACGTTGAATACAATGGGCTTTGTTATTTTGATAAGGCATCCAAATGGAAACTACACG
>NW_015387250.1:413487-416166 GCF_001527695.2 Protobothrops mucrosquamatus | reverse complement strand
TATTAATGAAGGTTTGTAGGAGAAAGAGAATCACCTTAAACCTGGCTTTATATCATTTGCATGAATTAATGTCCTGGGTAATAATGATGTGCATTATATAAGTTAATGCAAATGATAAACATTGAGAGGAATCACTCAAATTACGTTGAATACAATGGGCTTTGTTATTTTGATAAGGCATCCAAATGGAAACTACACGCAGTGTAAAAATGAAATCTGTTAAACCAAAGATTTACTCTCTTGGACAGTATCTTCTGCCACACTTAAGAGCAGCAGGCTAAGTAGGGCTGAACTTTAATCTATATGACTCCCTCTACTCAAAGACAAAGCTAGTCCTACAGCCAAAACAGTCAAATGAAAAATAGTGTACATCATAATTTGCTGAAGCCTGCTGATATGGGAAAAAGTTTGAATTTTCATTGACTCTCCATCAGTATCCATCTAAAAACCTGTTTTGCTGGATTTGGGTGTTTTCCCATCAGTACAAGTCTTCACCAGGTCAAAGTGTCTTCTGTTCATGGAAAGGCTCCTTTTGTACACAAGGAGCATGTTACATATCTTCAACATTCTTAATTTCACAACAAAAAAGCAATAATTTAATACAGTGAAGGGTTTTTACCTCGGGAAGTTGCTGCCGATACTGGGGGAAGCTGCACTGGGGAAAAACTGAGGCCTCCATTAAGTAACTGGCCACTGTTTGCTGAATTAGGGATTTGGACAACGCCATATTGGTTGATTTGAATTGGAGTGGTAAAAGTGACTACTGAGCCACTGTCTTGCGATGCTATTGCTTCTTCGCTTTCTTCCCTCTTTACTTCCATGCTTGGTGTCAAGCCTGGGAAAGAGGCAGGCCCAGAGTTGGGGCTGTATGTTGTTGTGGGTGTTGATGATGCAATAGAATTGGACAGAGAAGTCTGGAGGATTTTGAAGTCTTTCACATCTTCTGCAGAAGGGACTAACATGTCACCCATAGAGACTCCATTGCTCAAAGCATTGGGCGATGTTTTGAGTGGACTTGATGATACTGCCTGAGAAGTTCCCATACTGAGACCATTGAGGAGGAGACCATTGGGGCCCTGAATGAAAGAAGTACCATTAAGAAAAACAGATGGATTGGGAGGCATTAGGTTTCCATTCAGTAAAACTCCTGAAGAGCTTAAGGATATTTTGGAGTTTCCAAGTTGCTGCATATATACTTGCTCCATTGGGCTAGGAAGGCTTAAGCTGGTGCCGCCATCGGAGGTGCTTGCTAGGGAACGTGGAGACAAGTCCTCTTGCCCCTTGCTGGATTCATCTTCTGTGCTGGGGTTACCATCCGACTCACTACAAATCAAGAGAGAAGCAACAGTGAATTGATGTGGTATCTTCCTTGGATTCCAACACTTTACTGATGGGAGAAACAATTATTGTACCCACAGAAAACTAACAGATCAAGGAAAAAAGCACTAGATTAGTCCCTATGAGGATTCCAATTTTCCATGTATAAGCTGCGTATGAGAAGAAGAATTAAATAAAAATTTCCCAATCATGGTATTGCCATCCTGTATATTTCTAAGGCAAAGAAAAAGACTCCAAATTGTTTGATTCTTAGTGACCAAATGCAAATATCCATATAGGTTTTCTTAGCAACAATATAGAAATGGTTTCATATTGCTTTCTTCCAGCATGTTTGTCACTTCCCAGTCTAGCCTACAATGCTGATGCTTCCTAACCAAGTCTGATCCACTTTAGCTTCCAAGCCCAGGCAACATCAGTCAGTTACTGCCGCTTGGTGAGGCATGCCTACTCAGAAATAAACAAACAAAGAAGCAAGCAAGCAAGCAATTCTTGTGTCCAGAATTACACCTTTATAGCAGAATTCTATACAGTAAGTATATTATACAGAGGTTCCACTGCTGTATGCAAAGTGACTTACTCTGTTTAGTATGTTCAGTTGAATATGCCAAATCTGAACATAACTCTTTAAATCTACTGTCCCCAACACTCCTCAAAATTCCAAATGTCCAACCAGGCCAAGAATTTTGGGGCTCTTATTCTAGATTATGTCTCAGGGAAGCAAAATGCAGTATGGCTGACAATGTTTGTTTTGAAAAGCAGAAGGAAAGTAAAAGATTGCAAAGAACTTCAAAAGAAACTCCAATTTAGATAATCAAAATAGGGGGAATGGGTATCAAAATGGCACAGGCACAATCACATAAAATTATTCTTGTAGCAGTCACTAATCTTACATTTTCTTATTCACTAATGTATGAGTAAGGGATTGACCAGAAAACATCTCTTGGTGTTGTGACGAAAAGCCCAATGAAGATATTGGCCAATACTATGAAAAAAGCAATTTTTATGTTAGCCTTTTAGCATACCCTCTTGCTAATGTCATTGGTCTCCTTCCTGAGATTCTCATCATCCCCCACTCTTTTTAAAGCTGTGGAAATATTACTATTTTTTTCTTCATGTAAATTCATAGCCCTATCATGCTTGTCTTCCTATAAACTTATAATATGGTATGTAATTGGTGCTATAGAACAAAATATTCTGCTACAGCAGAAAATAACTATCCTTTAAGGGGAATTTATTCAATAATATATAGTACTTAAGATTAGAAAAGAATGCAAGGGTAATTGTTATAGAAGAACAAAAAAAATGTTAGATGGTTTTTAGGGAACTCTGATAATTCAGGAC
>NW_015387250.1:387643-413464 GCF_001527695.2 Protobothrops mucrosquamatus | reverse complement strand
ATAGCATAATTATGCATAGAATACTGCATAATTCAGAGAAAGACAACAAGAAGATGAGAGAATTAGAAACAAAGGCTTATGAAGACAGAGAATGAAAAATCTAGGAATGCTTTGCTAACATCGAGCAGGACATGAAGGCACACATAGGACAGGAGGACTACTTATTCCTTATTGTTCCAGTGTTCAAGATTAAAAATAGTTTTAAATTATAGAAAGACAAATTGTGATTATCAGAAAAAATATCCAATAGTTAGAAACAGTTATATAGCTGAACCAATTCCCCACCAAAGGAATGGTGGCCAACCTTTCAAAGGCAGAAGCTAGACAGCCATTTGTTAGAGATTCTTGGATTCTTGAACCAAGTAGGTAGTTGGATTTGATAGTGTAAATGGTCCCTCCAAATAGTCACCAATTTAGGTGGATTTAAAAGATGATGAAATAAAGTGTCATCCTTTTGATTCATATGGAAATTCAGTTAATCAATCCATGAATTGGCTAAAATCCATACAACTGGTCGAATAAGACTCCTTTAGGTTGGGTAAAGCTTTACTCTGGACACATTGAAGCAACAAAGTCCCTCCCACATGTTTTGGGATAAAACATTTCATTTAAAATAGAGCAGAATCTGTGCAAGCACTTTTCCAGGTATTATAATAATAATAATAATAATGATAAAGTTGGAAGGGACAAGTTATATTAATTTCAGAAACTGAAACATGTCTGGGTCATATTTTTAGGACAATATATTTCATGCAAACCTAATGAAATATATACTAGAAAACCAATTTAGCTAAACAGATAAACAAAATGACCACGGGTAGGCAAAAAAGCAGTGAGAACAAAAGTGACTTCCTGCTGGCTTTCCCATTGCTCTTGTTTATGGGAAGCTGGCAGAGAGTATTGGAAATCACAATCATCTGACCATGGCTGACTACAATTACACTGTAGCAGCCACAACGTTGCAAATACAACTGGTGTGAATATCCTTGAAATTTCAATACACATTTATTAAATTTCTATGTTACCCATCTCGCCTAGAGATGACTCTAGCTGGCTTACAACCAAGTAAAAACAAATGGATATCTGGACCAAAAGTTAAAGAAAGGGAATTCTCAAGGAATGTTTGCATATAAAATAATGCTATAGCTTCAAAGGATAGATCACTATTTTAGAATACAAGCATGCTGGATATTTTAAAATGCCATTTATACTTCTAGTTTTAAAAGTTTACGCTAAAATGCATGGGAAGATTCCTATTCTTCTAAGGCTATTAAAATAAGGTTTTTAAACTGTTTGATTTAAGTACTTTGCAAGTTCCACTGATTTAAGGAATGATTTAAGGACATACATAACTCTCTTACTGAGGTCCATAAAAACCTGAAAGCACTTAACTTTGACTGGATTATATCCAAACTATTTAGATAATAGGTTCATTTAAAAGAAAGACTTTCTTCATAATCAGCTTCAGACATTAGACATGGACCACTTGTTTGTATGTACATAGAAAAGAAAGAGCTGCAAAGATTAACATTCTTAATGTGTTTCTACAGTATCTTTATCGAAGACAAAGCATCATTATTACTCTGTCAACAGTGTTGAAAGGTTTCTAATTACTGCAGTGTGCAGCTTTTATATTAGACAATTTTCATGAAGGAATAAGCTGGCATTCTCCCTCACTAAAAATCTTGACAAAATGTATGTTGCAGTTATTTTTATGGGGTTGGATTACCCACTATGGGTGGATTCATACAATATGTGGCTAACCCAAGACTAAATTAGTCACTTGATCAAGCACAGTGTATGAACCTCATCTGATAAATCATACTATAGTTTGTTTAGCTTTGACTGTATGCTATGTGAATCCAGAAATCTTGATTTGCAAAAAGACCTGGGTTATGTCTTAATAAGTTGCAAAAATTCACTGGATAGTGATTTGTTGAATAAAGTATAAACCAGTGATGGCGAACCTTTTAGAGACCGAGTGCCCAAACTGCAACCCAAAACCCACTTATGCATTATCGGGTGCCGGGTGGGTGTGGCCCATTGGGTGGGCGTGGCTGTGGTGGTAACAGCAGACTGGGTGGGACTAAAAAGTTCAATCAATTCCAACTTTGCAAGATCTTTTTTTTCCCCCACAACGAGTTGAAATTGACTGATTGATTGAACCTTTTTTTTTGCACATGGCGGCGGAGGCCTAAAGCAAAAAGGTTTTATAAAACCCAGCTGAAGGCCTACAACTGGGGGGACAGCACACGTGCCCACAGAGAGGGCTCTGAATGCCACCTCTGGCACCCGTGCCATAGGTTCGCCACCACTGGTATAAACAATCCACAGCCCGGATCAGAATGTGGACTTCTGCTGTGGCAGAAAGCTGAGAAAATTGATGAATGTAATATGTACATACCAATCATTCCTCATCCTTTCAGGATACATAATTTTATAATACAAATGAATAAATGAAGTAATACAGTTCGGTTTCATTCTTCTCTATTTGTTTCCTAAATGCATATCTCCACATAGGGGCAAAAATGATAAAAACAGTAATTCTGGACATAAACAAAAATAAATAAATTAGATAAGTCTACTTCTTCAATTTAGTAAGATTTAAAGTCACTTTTATATTCTTAGAATGCTAGGATACATTTCTTGCTATTCCATAATGAAAACAGCATTTCTTGCTACTGTACTGTATTTTACCGTTTTTAAATTAACATATACCTCCTGAAGCACATCTAGCTATTGTTCAGGGAACTATATGATAAATTCTGCCTGCTCATCAAGATTTCTCAGATTAAGAATCCAAAGAAGTTGCGATGCACAGTAATTCTTGTTCAAAACTTGTAGTGATCTGCTGTTCCAAAATTCAAAAGTGTTGCTGGATCTTTGCAAACCTTATTATGTGTATCAGCAAAAATAAATTGCTGATTTATGCCGTGGTGACACAGTGGTTAGAATGCACTATTGCAGGTTGACTCTGAGCTTACCATTAAGTAAGGCAAAAGTTAGCAACACCATATATATTCTGCCAATATTAGAGTAAGCCAAATGCAAAAATACCAAGATCCCATTATGGTATGAAAAAAGAAATAATAGATTGGTAGGGATCATAACATAATGCATTTAATGCCCAGCCACACATGTATCTCTATTGTTGATGGATAATTTCCTGCCCATAGGGAGAAAAATTCTAAAGAGTTTTAAATGCATTGGTTCCAATGCTAGTCAAATCTTTCAAGTATTGTGAAATCTATCAGCTCTTCTATTCACTATGGAAAGAAGTGTCCAGCATACACAGCTTGTGCTCTTTGTCAAATATCATATGTGTACAATACAACAAAGTTCATTTCACTCTGTCTTCTGTCTCATTGTCCAGGTGTTTTTAGAAAGCCTGCAGAAATGGTACCAATGCTGCAATATCTGCCATTCAGTAGTAGACAATGTCTATGAAGGGAGATGTAACACAGGTATTCACGGTAACAGTTTTTCAATTAGATCAGTGATTTGATCTGGTCCCTTTAAGAACTACAAGAAGGTATTTTTAAAAACAACCAGATCATCACAACTCTCAATGGCAAATTGTGTACATTCAGCATGACCAAGAGTAATTTTTGGTCAAGCGGATAAGACTCCAGACTAAAAACCAGAAGACTGTGAGTTCTAGTCATGCCTTAGGCATGAAAGCTGGCTGGCTGATTTTGGACCAACCACCTTCTCTGAGCCCAACTCACCTCACAGTGTTGTTGTTGTGGGGAAAATTAGGAGGAAAAAATAGTATTAGGCATTTTCACTGCCTTATTTATAAAACTAATTAAGGTGGAATAGAAATGAATACTAAATAAAAACTTCTGTGAAATAGGTGGCTTTTGTTTTGCTCAACTTTGCATCTGCCAGTTTTTACTAGGTTTTCCCATGTTCTAGGATCAAGGGGAGGAAGAAAAGATCTCTTTCCCAGCCTATCAGGAGACACCAAGGCAGAATCTGGAACTAGCATTTTCTTCTAATATTAAGTAGAATTGCTTCTACTATTAAAAAGTCACAGCCTTTTTTTGAGTTGGTGTAACCAAAGGAAAACCTCAGCCAGGATGTTCCTGTAAGAAGCATAATAGACATCTAGTGATGTGTAGTAAGGCAATATCCTGATCATCAAGTTGCCCCAAATGGCAGTGGTTGGTCTCAGACACAACAGTCTACTAATGACAACTTGAACTGATGAATTTACCACCATTGTGAGAGAAGGACCAAATTGTGTTAGCAGCCTTCAATCCTGGGTATTTCTCAAGGGAAGAAGAAACAGCACAGCAGGGGAGTGGAAGAAAAAAGTTATTGTAGCCAAAGCTGATCAGAGGGAGGATACCCTTGCAAATAAAGAGGGATTAGTTGTTTCTGTTTGATTACTCTCATACTGTATATGCAATTCTTTCAGATAAAACGAAGGATATTTTATAGACATCTCTACAAGAAGCTACCTTTTTTCTTCTTCTGGAAATCACTTAACAGAAAGGACTAAGGAAGATTTCTAAAAGGAGTGGTATACTAGACACATACAAAAATTAACCCATAAGCAGTAATTAATGCATTGCAAAATAAGTAGGTATCTTCTCTTGAAAGAGAGAAGTTGGTTGTATTCCAAGAGTTCATAATATCATGAATGATGCTAACAGCTGAAAGCAGTCTATTCTTAGATAGGAACAGGGGCAACAGTTCATATTTCTATAAGGAAGGCAAAAAGAGCCAGTTAATTATCATGATTACAGTGGATATGTTCATATAACTTATTAATCTATGGTTAGGTGAACTATAGTTTAAATTAATCCAGCTGTCTGAGTTTGGAGAACTCTCAGGACTACAAACTTATCATACAGGTTTATTTCCAACATACATAAAGCCACAAACTAGCCAACCATTATTTTAGCCACTTGGACTGTACAAACTTCTCCAAATTAAACCAGGGAAATCTAGGCTAAATTTTCCATCCAGCCACAAAGCTTATTGAATATATATCCACACAACACAATTAATAAGCCAGTTATAAACATAGCAGTTCATTTGCATGATGTACAAAGATCAGTTTGAGGTTCAGCTTTTGAGAATTAATTTTAATTTTAAATTTAAATTGTTAATTTGCCATTATTGCAATTGTTAATTTATTGGTTACGATTCAGAATGTCTGAACCCAGTCAGTGGTAGCTTAGTCAATAATCTTGATTCAACAAACCACACTATGAACTGCATAGCTAATAACTTGTAGTTAATATTTTTACTATTTTATGAATGCAAAGTATTATTGACTTGGTCTATCTATCACGTTAACTTAGGGGTGTCAAACTGCCGGCCCGCAGGCTGGACGCGTCACACAGAAGCCACGCCCATCCCATTGCCGGCAATGGCAAAACAGTCCCGATACATTGCGCGACGTCACATGACTCGCGAGTTTGACATGTCTGCATTAACTGATCAGAGCACAACTAATAGGGTTTGATAGAATAACATTATTCCTTTGCTCAGTGCATGAACCAAGATTATATGTTTCAGGGATAGTAATTGCTTACTCTTTTTAAATTTCAGAGCTGCAGCCACAGAGATGATGCTTTTACATAAAAAGAATTTGTGTCTTTGACCTTGTGCACAAGCCAACAGTTATTGGCTGGTGATCATTACAGTCAGTGTATTATCAGTGAACCAGTCAATTGATTGGACTTATAGATGCTATAGTGGTTAGGTGTCCAACCTTTTGGCTTGCCTGGGCTGCATTAACTATATATAATATAGTTAATGTAGATAAATCACATAATAATAAAAGTTGATGAACTTGTGAGGCCATCTTACTACCGTAGGTGTCTAGGGCTGCATGAGGCCTGTAGGACAAGGGTTGGGCATGCCTGCTGTAGACCATCTACTGTGATCTAAAGCAAGTTGAAACTGGCCCCAACCTCTATAAACAGCTTTGCTAGCCAGAATTTAATTTTAATTTAATTTAATTTTTAACAATTTTAAATTGTTTAATTTTTTTAAATGAACTTTCTTCAGGACACAAAATTATGCTTGGCAATATTGATGGAAACAGAAGGGGAAAACAACTGATAAAATGGATGAAAAAGATCAAAGAGATGCCCTTGGAAAAGTAAGGAATTATTACAAAGAATAGGACAGGAAGGCAAGCATTTGTCTATGCAGTTACTATGAGTCAAACCCAACCTGGCAGCTTCTAGCTAAACAAAAAAAAATGTTTATAAAAAGAGAAAAAAATACAATGTAGCCCACAGTTACACTACATAATAAAGTTTGGTCTTGGTTTACGCTCCTTTCTGAAAGCTTGGAAAGAAAAAAAACAAGGATCCTTTTAAAATAGAAAATATCCGGGATCTTAACAATCATTTTACCCACCAAAGGAAAACTGTTTTCAAAAGCCCAGCAAGGCCCAGGAGGTAATTATTTCATAACATAACACATTCCCTCCCCAAGCCCCTTTATTCTTTAGGAGCTGTAGCAAGTCCAAACATCCACACATGCCTTCCGTAGTCTGTACTTTCCACCTGGCTACAGTTTGCTGACTGGCCCTCCTCCACCCCACTTCTCACTTGCCATTTGTGCATTTGGTGCCTTTGCTCCAAGGGCGCAAAAAGGGGGCTGGATCAGCACAATTGTGCCCTTATTTGAAAATAGGTCTTTGAGGCTTAAAAAAAAAAAAAAGAAGAAGCAGGCAGCAACGTTTCCTGACTTCAACCAGTCCCTCTAAAAAGAAGGAAGGGAGGCACCTTGTGCAGAGTTAGGTCACCTCACCTGGCTATTGCAAGACAGATGACTATCTGGGATGACCTCTTGTCAGACAACTTTTCCCTCCTTTTAAAAGGTTAGCATTTGGAAGGCCCTAAGTAAGCAGTTCCCTGGAGCTACGGAAGGGATTTCTGCAGCATCAGGGATTATGTCCATGAATTTAGTTGGAAAATAAGAGCTCTAACAGGTAAGATTCCCCAAAGAAAGACTGAATTAACAAATTGTGCCAAGTCTTCCGTTTGCAAATTCACAACTGCTGGATTCACTGCCACACCATAAATGATCAAACCTCGTTATGGCTCAGCATGATGTGAAACCCCTCAGCCACAGAGGACTCTGGCTCCAGTGGAGAGGCCAGCTGAAAAGACATCTGGCAGGTTGCTTAGAATCATAAACTAGGGAAGACCTCGTTCCCATCTTCTGAGGACATAAACCTGATCCAAATCAGCACAGAATCAAGTTTCACAACAAGAAGAGCAAACAAGGCACCAACCAAAAGGGGGGAGGGAGGGAGATAGCTCACTAGCCAAGCCTCAAATTTCACTTTTTTTTCCTCCCTCTGTGACATAAAACCTGGGGAAATAATTAACGCTGTCAAACAAAATGTGTGGGGAAACAGTTTCCTCACAATCTCCAAACACAAAGAAGCAGGTCAAGGAATAGGAATTTTTTTTTAATTATTAAAGGGAATTATATAAAGGATGCCAGATCTACACAGCGGCATCCTAGGAAGAAACAGAATTTTTCACCTCTGTTAAGGAGAAGATGGGCTGAAACCTAGAGAAAAGGCCTTCCTTCTGTCAGAGGTAGACCCAAAATACTAGGCTGGACATATAGCAGGGAATAAGGCTATGTTGCAGAACTAGTGGCAATGAGGTGCTTGGGACAAAGCACCAGGGGGTACAAAGTTTTTAATTTTTGCAGAAAGAGGACAAATCTTGGGCATAAACAATAGACCCAAGAAGATCTGAGCTACAAAGAACTCTTGAGGATTAGGGAGAGGAAGGTTTGAGAAAGTCTGGGGAAGCTATGCCCCCAGGCATAGATTTTCTTTCTTTCTTTTTTTTTTTAAGATTACAAGGAGAAACCAGAGCTGAAAAATGGGGGTGGAGATTTTGGAGACAGATTGTGAGAGAAGATGGAGAGAAAATTATGTCTAAAAAGGATCAAACAACCTTTTAGTTTGCAGTCAACAATCCCTTTCCCTGAACCCAGCAACTAAGAAGCCGCAACGTGGAGAAGAAAAAGCAAGGTTGTTGGGAAGTGGGAGACTGGAAAGAAAGGGGCTGCTGAAGGTAAGCGCCATATTGGTTAGGAATGAAAGCCAGGCAAGGACAGAGGGCAAGGGAGGGGGAAGAGGGGAGGGGAACAGGAAGAGCAAGAAAGAGGCAAGGTGTTAGATTGAGGCAAATTGCTCTGGTGGAAATGAAACAAAGCCAGACCAGGAGGTTAGAAAGCAGGAGGGCAGAAGGAGGGCAGCTGGGAGGCCTAGCAATTGAGGCCCAAGGACAAGAGCTTGGGAAAGCAGCAGAAGCAGCAAACCAGGTGCCTTCCTTGGAGCCATGTTGTTTAATCTTTGCCAGGGCCCCAAATTCCATAGGAAGCCTTCAGGAATGCACTGTTTTGCACTCCAGAAACCTCAGCCAACAATACAGGAAGGACCATAATGATGTCCTGCACTGCAGGGGTGTTGTGAGGTTTACCGAGAATATATAGGAAGCACTTTGAAATCCAGACCCAGATGGCAGGAAGCCGGCAGAGGAAGAGGTGGCATAAGCCAAAGGAGGATTATCCCTCCAAGGAAAGCCAGAAATCAAGTGGTAGAGAAGATACCAGAAGCAATGGATGGGGATACAGGGGATGTAAACCGAAGGGAAGTGTAGAATTTACTAAACTCAGAAAAGGATGGGGGCTCATGCCCACTCTCACCATGATTCTATCTGCTAACCATGCTGGCCATTTCAGACCCTGTTGGCTTTTCACAAGGCCTTAAAGCTTGGTTGTTCCCCCAGGAGGTGAAATGGACCCTGAGGTCGGTCGGTCGGTCTAATCTAGTAGTGAAATGATTTTAGATTTCCTACATATGGGACATTGCTTCTGTTATTTTACACACTGTCCTAGTTTTAAACTTCAGTTCGCTGCCTAGAGTCATTGTTGGGGAGGGGGGGCAACCGAATTTGTTTCAACGTTTAAAGCCTATGTACAGAGCACTCTGAACATGTGCAGTGTGTATCCTTTCTCCACGGAATTTAGGCGGCGAATCTCCAGAAACAGACGCCGCTCTGCTTCCCGCCATGCCGCCCCCCCCCGCCCGCTCCGCTCTCCTGGAAGTTACAGGCTCCTTCCCGCGAACACGCGTCTCTCACCTTTTGGACTGCGGCTCCGCGGGGTTGCGATCCCGTTGCCGCCGGTTTTTGAACCAGTTGCTGACCTGCGTGAGCGAGAGGCCGGTGATCTTGGCCAAGTTGCGCTTCTCGGCCGGGGAAGGGTAGCGGTTCTGCTTGTAGAGCTCCTTGAGGGCATTGCGCGACTTCTCCTTGAAGCAGTAGACCGTCTCCTCGCCGTCCCAGATGGTGCGGGGCAGGGGGAACTTCCTGCGCAGGCGGTACTTGTCGACGGCGCCCAGGGCTCGGCCGCGGGCCCTCTCCGCCTCGGTGTAGCGCGCCTTGTACCAGAGCTCCTGCAGGAGAGGGTGGTTGGCGGCGTCGAAGCTGTGGCTTTCCAAAATGCCGTAGAGCTCCGCGTACAGCCCCTGGTGGAAAGCCACCAGCGCCCGGGCTTTCAGCAGGCTCTCGTTGCCACGTAGCAGGTCGCTCTGGGGCAGGGACCACAAGAACCGGGCCAGGCGGTCGAGGTTCCCGCCTTGCTGCAAAGCCTCGCAGACGCAAGCGACGTGGTCCGGGGAGAAAGCGAGCAGAGCCTGGGGCGAGGTGGAAGACGACGACGAGGAGGAGGAGGAGGACCGAGGCGAAGCCAAGGACAAGGGAGACGCGGCGGCCACAGCGCCGGGATTCCGCCCCAAAAGTTCCGAGTGGAGTAGAACTTGACCCACAACCCGACCGGCTGCTTCCTCCTCCTCGTCGTCCTCCTCCTCTTCCCCGGCTTCTGCCTTCCTTGCAAAAGGAGCCGCCGCTGCAAAACCAGACGCGGGAGCCGAACCGTCCGAGGTTACCTTCTCCGTCACCCCGCCGCAGAACATTTCCAATACGTTCTCTTGCTTGATCGTCGCCACCACGCTGGGAATCACGGTGGTGGGAGAGGCAGAAGACATCTCCCCCCCCCACGGTCTGCGTTTGGTGTTAGGTGGAGGGGCTTCTCCCCCGGCTTTCTCCCCCCCTTTTTTCCCCCTTCTTTTACACCCCCCTCCCCGGAAAGTGCTCACACACCCCTCCTGCTGCTGCCGCCGCCGCTCCTGCTCCTCCTCCTCTTCCCGGACCGCCACCCGGCTGGCGTTTAGCTGATCAAGTTTCCCCTCCGCCACGTAGTAACCATTAAGACAGCTTGTTCTAGCAGAGCTCGTGTAAACGGATCGGGGTTTCTTTCCCCCCCCTCCCCTGCCAGCCGCTCTCCTCTCCCCCTCCTTTTCGTTCTTTCTTTCGTTCCTTCTTTCCCTCCCCAACGTGACTCCTCAGCCCTTCTCTCTCCTGCTACATATTCTTAACAGCACAAGCGGTCGGCTGGATTCGAGAGGGGTCGCTGATTGGCCGGCTCCTATAAGGGGGGCGGAGGATCCGGTGTTTCTATAGAAACCGTCAATCAACTCCTCCCTCTCTCTCTCTCCCTCGGCTTTCTGCTCAACTCGACTTCCTCCTCTAAATGTGAAATACCTCTACCTGGAGGCTTAGGCTGCGTTTTGATTTGGCTCCGTGCTCTCGTTTCTCTCCGCTCCAGTTGCCAAACAAAATATTAATACTGATATATCTTAAGCTCGCTGTGTGGGCAGTTTTGTTTTTACACTTTGTAGGAGAGACCTTTAAACGCACGGGCGCACGATCCAGTTTTGGGGAATTTTTCAAATGAATTGACTGTACTCCGATTGGGCAGTTCTGAACGGAGAACCAGTACCGGGCAGCGACGGAGTAGAGATGCAACTTCAGGTTGCGCCAGAGACACAATGCGCGTCAGCTGATCAGCGGATGAAGGCTGCAGTGCTGGTACCGAGTTTCAATTTAACCCACTGGGACTCGCAGAAGTTTGAAAATTTGAGCGAGTTTACTTTGGAGAGAAGCCAGTTCGATTTATTCACGCTATGGTTGCAATCATTTGCGTACTTGTTTGAGTTCAGTGGAACTTCACATTGGACTGCAGCTTTAAGCAGGCACTCTTATCTTGGAATAAACTTTACTGAACTCAATGGGACTTTCTTTTGTAAGTGCCTAGACTTGCCCTGTTGCTTTTGTTACTTAAACAAACAAACAAAAGAAGGATTCTTCTGCCCCAAAAACCAATAGGACATTTTTGGCAGATAACATCCAGGTGTGTAAGCTTAGACTCAGTACTAGAAGACAAGGATCCTAACTGGAAGGAAGGAACTGAACTCATTGGGATTTATTTCAAATTGCAGTACTTTGAATTTGTGCTTAGGATTCCAATGCAGTTTTAAAAAATGTATTCATTTCCATAACAGTTATATGAAATGTGATTGGTATATACCCATTTTACAGATGACAACTGATGATGGAGAAAGATTTGTCAAGGGCAGAGCAGGCTTAACTGCATTTGATAGCATTTGATAGAATTATAACTTTAATTTCTCAGAAATATTGAGTTTATAGGACCAGAGCCACAGGAGTTCAATCTTTTTCCATTCTTCTACCCCAATGCCTTTAAATGTTTTATAGGCAAAGAAATTGAAAGCCCTTCAATTATAAATCATAATATTAGCCATAATGTACATGTACACAAAGTTGGCATTAAACAAGTATAGGTGATAGCTACATATTAGTGAATGATAAATAATCAAGTATGAACAAAAGCATGTCCTGATATGTTGGAACAGTAACTTGGTACAGAACAAATATATTCCAAAAAAGTGGTGGGATAGATCAACTTTCCACAGCTGGTTTTCTGGATAAACATTCCCATAATTCTGGGTGAGAATTAAAATCTAAAGCACCTAGAGGGATCATGGGTATGAAAGGTGTAGGGTTGCTGGACTGTTTTAAATAAATATCTTATGTACAGTCATCTGAATAAACAATAATTAAAACCAAATGGCAATAACAAATCAATAAGAGATTGAGCACCATGTAGTCAAAGTATAAACACTTTGTGACTGGATTCACAGAACACATAATGGCACTTCTGACTAGACAAGACAAGAAGGTAAACATTGTGAAAATGTGTGTTTCCAGGAAATTATCAATTACACTTTACTGTAAATGTCATTATTAATTTACAGAAACATTTCACCATTCAGTAGAATCAACAACTAGTGGTAAAATCCCAATTGCTCTTCTAGGAAGGAGTAAGAAGCACTCCTTCTTACTGGGAAAGTAATATGGGAAAGATATAAACAAAGGTTGTCTTGATATCAGAAAGAAGACTTCAGAGCAACCTGGGTGATGCTGTCTGAGAATGATGAGGATGTAGCTCCAGCTTTCTAGAGGGTTCTGGGTTGAGAAGGGCAACCCAGTAGAGTAGAATTAGAATATAATGGAATGTGATGGTTTGATTGTTAATTTTACAATACTCTCTGGGCTCTTTGATTCTCATAATTTTTCTTAATTCTGAAATGAATAATGCTAAGGATGCTGGCATGAGAATCAATTCTCTTGAAATGAGTGAATTTTAGCTGAACTTCTTTGGAATAAACTTACCTTGGCTCTCCAGATCCGATCCTGCCTGCATTCTACCAAAAGCTTGTCTATCTTCAATGGAATTAAACCTCACTTTTATGTACCTTTGCTCAGTGGGAAGCCCCATTGATTCCAAGATTTTGCATACACAGATCTGTGTATTTAAGCTTTCATCTTTACCCACTAACAAAGTTTCCAAGCTTTCTCTTTTCTGGACTATGAACATTTTTCAACTGCTGTAGCCATTTTTGACTATGGATGATGGCCTTCATGGTTCAATACATCAGGAGAGTACCAGCCTGGGGAAGCCTAAGCCAAAAAAAGGAGATTGGATCTACATTACAAGAGTGTAATTGTAGGGCTGTTTACTTAGGTGTAAATCCAATTAAGACCATTGGATTTATTGCTGAGTAAGTGCAGGTGAGGTCTGACTCATCCAGAAGATGTTCTTGACAGACTTCTACAGGAACAACAGAAAATGAAAAGTCTAATAAAGACTATTTTGTTCATGGTTTCTTTCCTATGAGGCTATTTCTGCAGTCTTTTTATGACAGCAGGCATTATCTTTGTTTTAGAACACTTAGGAAGATCTGTATTTAGTCCACCTCAGCATCACAGACTAGGACATGGGGATCAATAGATACAAATATTCCTCTTCCATTGTTGGAATAAGCAACAATATTCCACAAGCAACACTACTGCATGCTATATGAAGACACACCCCATTTAATTTAGTGGGACTTGCCTCTGGGGAAACATCACAACACACACATTGGAGAATGCAATGTTAAGGTATGTAATTATTTTAAAGCAACTTTTTTGATTCAAGGCATCAATGTACCGGTTGGTTTTGGGGATGGGGTGGGGAGAATCTTAATTTGCCATATCTGGTTTTTGAGCATCACTGCCAAGCCACACAACTTTTGCAGCTATTTGGAAGGGCACTAATCTGAACTGGGATTTCAGAGTCTTTACTGCCATTTCCTCAAGGTAGGTAGAATTATAGGTAAAATTATATTTATAAGCCACCCAGAGTCTCTTAACAGTGAGATGGGTGGCAATACATTTAATAAATATATCATTCTTTTTCATAAGGCATTCAGGAAGTTTTAGGAAATCTGAATCAAGATGGGAAGCTTTGAAGTTTATTTTTCTCTGTAAATGGAAACTCTTTCTTTCAAGGTGGATTGAATCCATTATGGGGGTTTAACAAGCTGCACTTGCACTTCTCAACTGACTTTGGGGAAGGTCCCCACAATCGGGCTTTGTTGTGGTGAGGAAATAGGGATAGGAAGCACAGTCCCATTACCGACCTGATCAGAACGGGATCACCTTCGAAGAAGCTGTTTTCAGACATCGGGCTCAACCTTAGCCCCTGTTTTCAGACATCGGGCTCAACCCTAGCTTGCCTTCGCATTACAGGTTAATGATTTTTTGTCAGCCTCGAATCACGTTACCATACACAGTCGGGATCACAGCGACATCAGGTCTAAAATGATGTGTGGTTGGTTTGAGGTTCAGTGCAAACATCCTACTTTTGAGATGTGCCTAGAAACCAGTTCAGTAGAAGGGTATTATAAGGATCACCTGTGGGTTCCAGGCTCCTTTGCATCTATGCCCTGAACAACATGCACGCCCCGCATTCCTAATACCTCTGTAACTTGATCGGAGTGATCTTCTAACCTGCCTGGAGATGTCTCTCCCAGCACGGTTGATCCTCTTTGCTCCCGGAAAATAAAATTAAATCCGAGTTAGTGGTTTTGGGTAAACCCGTTTACATAATTTTTACTCCAGTTTAGAGCAGAACGGTCGCTCAGAAGCAACTAGGACTGACTGAAACGAGTTTCCTTTTCCACACATCTGGTTGCGGGGACGCTGAATGGGAACAGATATAGGGGTAGAATGGCTCAGTCACTGTCAGTCATTTGCAGGCAGCCGAATGCCCGGTTTACATCTGGGCAATTAGATTTGGGAACCACAGGCAAATACAGTCAAGGCAGGCGGAACGACCGACTTGGTGCTTAGGCATACCCCCCCACCAAGGCTTTCAGCCTTAAGGAAATGAAAGCAGAGCCGTTTTTGGTCTGCTGGAGTTTTAGCAGCCGGAACTCAGTTACTGTATTTGCTCACCATCGGAGGCGGGAGCCGAGTGGCAGGTGATAAGGAGTCACTGTCTTCAGTCCATACAGAGCTGGGGTAACCTCTAAATGGCAACAAGGAAATACAGACAACTCTTAGCTCCTTTGTGTCATTCAGCGGCTATCCGGAGTTTTGGAGCCCTGTACAGCGCAATTTACGTGGCCAATTTGTACAGGCGCAAGTCCGGGCATGGGAGCAATTGTGCTAAGGGACGGAGCCGGGGGATGGGGGTCTAAATCTAGAAATCTACCGTACGTCCACCTCGGTCTCGGAACGCTTCTACTCCAATTGGCTTACGAAATCAGTACGATCCTCTTAGAGCCGGGCAGCCCTAGACCATAATAGTCGACAATGACTTGGATGTCGGTGCAATGGAAGCTCCGGCTGTTTCTGAACACACACACACACACACACAGACACACACACACACACACACACACACAGACACACAGACATACTATTTAATACGAATCCAAGCTTATTCTACAGTCAGAGTCTAATGTGATGTCAGAAGCTATCCCATACATTCAAAAAGAAAACTCAAATTAGATAGACGAAGCATCTAAGTGGGTACATTTTTCAATTAGTTTTATTTCAATGGAAATAAGCAATGGGCTTTGCTTTTAAGAAGACTTGGGATGAGTTAGACTTTGTCTCAATGGCCCCAAGCACATCTATATACCAATCTTCCATTCGTCTGACCTCAAAGAGAGACTCACAACTGTATTAACTAACTCTCTGGGGTTTCGGAAGTATAAGCCTGCGCAGTGAGAATTTTCACTCAGAAACTGCCAGGAATCCCCGACCAGCTTCTTTCAATCAAGCTGCACTGTCGTTCTATAGGTCAATTCCTTTCCTTTTCCAGCATCATCACTTGCACATCACCACTATCTGGGTACTTCTCCTGCACGAAAATAAATGCCAATGTCATTACCAACTTCATTCATTCCTCCAAGCCAAAACACTGATAGGCTTGTAGCCTGATCCCTATATATGTTTCCTCAGAAGTAAATTTGAACTAGGACAAATGGCCAGATTCATTTCATCCCAGAGAAATGCACATGAAGGAACCCTGGGTCTCGTTCTTTGTGCATACTTATTGAAGAAATATTTATGTGCCTCTCTTTCAGTGAGATTTCGCAAAACAGTATTAAACAAAGCAACGTTTACTTTAGAGTCGTGCTGACTAATCTAATGCAACTTTTCTTGAACATTTACTTCGACTGTGTCTGTAAAAACTGGTTTCCAATACGATCCTTGAGAGTCGCTCTAGTCTAGACCAAGATAGCCTACAATGACTTGGGTAAATACTATTGAAATCAATGGGCTATGTTTATGAGGGATCTACAGTATTAAGCAAAATGGAACGAAGTGATAGGAACCCATCAACAGGCTTCAGGTTTATCTCAGAGACATTTGAGGGGGAATAAATGCTATTCAATGCAATGCAGAAGACTTACTTCTGAATAATTTTATGCGTAGGATCTTGTTGTAAGGATGTGATCCAATCTCACTCACTGAAGACACTGAGGTTTTCACTTTTGGAAGATACATATCGAATTAGGAAGCATATTCCACTGTTACTTTATGATTTTCCTATTGCTGTTGCGGCTGCTCTCTCTAGTAGTTCCTGCAAGCCCCAAGGGAAAGAAATTGTCTCGTGTGAAGTGATGTTAGCTCTAAAGCCGCAAGTGGCGCTTTTGTAAGCATTGGAGCTGCTTTTTTTATGAAATAAATCCATCGGATGAATGGGACTTACTTCCGAGTAAGCACGGATAACAGTGTTTCACATTACGGTTAAGTACCTGCTGAGGAAATTCGCTTCAAATCTGCCCTCCCCGCTTCTCACCCGCTTTCTTTTTTGAAAGCACACGCAAAGTGATTAGCAAATGGGCGCAAGGTACTTAAAGGTTTTTTTTCCTCCTGCTGCACAGCGGAACGATTCTTTCCTCGCTAGAGAGCCAGACGGCCGATTTTAGCGGTAGGACGCCGCCTTTCTGGAATGAGGGTAGCAGCGGCTTCGGCGGCAAATTTAGTCGAAAGCTTGCCGCCATGGATGACCAAGGTTGCCCCCGGTGCAAGACCACCAAATACAGGAACCCTTCCCTCAAGCTGATGGTCAACGTTTGCGGACACACGCTGTAAGTGTTTCTGGCTTGCAGAGGAGTGGTGGGAGAAAGGAAGGGGGCTTAGCTGTTAGGGCTTGGCGTCCCGAGTCTCAGCAGAACCCGAGGGTGGGAAAGCCTGTTTCAAAAGCTAACGTTGCTCTAGAAGTTACATTCCTACACCCTGAGCACCTTATTTATTATCTAGAGATAGGGAGATAGGCCGTAGTGATATAAATGCAGTTTGCAGGTGCTTAGAGGTGCCCCTGTTAGCATGCTAAGAGATCAGGTCTTAAGCCCTAGATGAGTTTTAAACAATACAGAGGATTTCAGAGGATCTCTGTGCAGTAAAATATTCAAAGTTCTCCTGATGTTGAATGTATTTATTACTATAATAAATGGTGAGGTTTTTTTGCATTTTGTTTCTTAATGTTTGTTTCTTATAAGGAAATATACCTATTTCCTTATATAATCTACAAGTGTAGATGTATGCTGTGTCCAAACAATTGAACATATTCATTTTTTTTACTATGCTTATCTTTAATCTACTTTGAAGAATCTTTACTATTTGTTTAGCATAACACCTACTTTCCAGAATGCTACAGTTTTCATGTGGGCATTTGAAGCCAAGGAAATGTGTGACTGAAGATGGTGGTAGATAATCACTTAACTGGTATCTTAACTATTTTTTGGCCTACCGGATTTGAAAGGAGACATTGGCTGTGGAGTCCTAGTGCTCTCTGAGGTTGGTTGCTTGCTACTTGCAGATATTTCATTATTTGATCAGGTAACATCATCAGTGCTAGGGAGCATGGGGTCTGCTGCCTGTTAACATACAGGAGCTACCCTGCCAGTGTTGGTGGAGGTGTGGTTTTCGCCTTAATTCCTTGATTAGGATATTGTACTTTGCTTGATTGCTTGTCTGGTATTAATCCTTGATTATCTGGGTTTTGTTTGCTGGGGAAGATATGTTCTGATCTTTTTGTTTTCTTTTTAGTTTTTTGTATTGTTTCTTTTGAGTGGTCTGTAAATGTGGGTTTATATAAAGGATTGGATCTCTTTTTTCTGCAGTTTGTATCCTATTTTTTAATTTTGTTATTGTTTTAAGCTTCATTGAAGAAGGAAAAGGTTAACTAATAAATCCTAAATAGAAATAAAGCAACATTACTATTGTATAAAAACTGTATACTATAAAACTGTCTTTATTTAAAAAAAGGACTAGATTGTGAGAATAAAAAAAGGCAAAAAATAGGAGAATAATCCAAGGGAACCCCTGCTCCCAAACTAACTAAATAGAAACTGATCAAAGAGAGAAGCAACTTAGAACTAAGGAAAAACTTCCTGACAGTTAGAACAATTAATCAGTGGAATAACCTGCCTCCAGAAGCGGTGAATGCTCCAACACTGGAAGTTTTTAAGAAAAGACTGGACAGCCATTTGTCTGAAATGGTGTAGGGTTGAACTCGATGACCTCCAAGGTCCCTTCCAACTTTATTATTATTATCATTATTATTATTATTATTATTATTATTATTATTATTATTATTATTATTACTAAATCCATATCTAATTCTGTGATGGTATAGAGGAATGAATTTGGTAGACAGGAGGAAGAATCGCAGACTTGCCAATGGTCAGATAAGAGCGAGCTGAGCATGCAGAAGGAATGAGAGCATGGCAAACCTCTCAAAAGGGACTCTCCCTAGTTTCTTGGACTACAAGGGCAAGGGGGGGCATACTTTCAGACTTGCGAGATCTATTAAGGTAAGCTTACAAAAAAGATAAAGATAGTACTTCTGAATGTGTTTCTTGTCTGGACTACAAAAGTCAAAAAGAATGGGAGCCCACCTCACCTGGGAGGAAACATGTTTCACAGGGTGAAGGCAATAACAGAGAAGGCTCTCTTCCTGGACCCCACCAGTTAGTATTCTTTGGCTGACAGGGTCTGCAACATACCTTCCCTGCCTAATTGGGTGGGAAGGACCAGTTGCTAATTAGGACCATCCTAATACTTATTTTATGTTTGCAGTCTGCAGTTTCCACAGTCTGCAATGGGAAGGACTGTTGTAGCAGTATGAAGACAGTGCTGTAGGTAACCTGGCTCCATGCTGTGTAGGATTTTAACGGTCCTAACCAATACCTTGAATTGGACCTAGAAGCAAACTGGCACCCAATGTAGGTTGCGCAGCAGAGGTGTTACGTTCGCCATTTCTTTGATGCCAATGATTGTCCATGTGGCAGCATTTTGTACTAGCTGAAGCTTCCAGATATTTTTCAAGGATAGCCCCTCGTAAAGCACATTGCAATAGTCCAAACAGGAGATGGTCACAGGGCATGAGTGACCAAGCAGAGAGCCTCCCTATGAATTATATAATAATTTATACTGTTAGTCTTGCCTCTTATTTGGGACAAAGCTATCCATATTGTTTAGGTTTAATTCACTGTTCAAAAATTATATCATAGTTATGAAACAGAAGAAAATTATAGTCTGATTTTTTTGTCTTAATTCTTAATGTATACACTTACTGATGATCTTTGCAGAGCTCAGAACTTGGGTGGTGCAGTTGTCCTGGGCTCTCCTGGATCGCTCAGTGGCTTTCGATACCTGGACCTTGGTATCTTCTGGACAGATTTTTGGGGGCGGTTTTGTGGTGGTTCTCCTTTGTCTGTGGCTTTCAGTCAGTGTTGGTGGGGGGAAAACAGGTAGAACCCCAGCCCCCTGCAGTGCATCCTAGAAATTCAGGACAACATATTTTTCATAGTTACGTAAACTTTGTTTTGCATGTTTTGCCCTAGGGTGGCTTTGGATACCCTCCTGTATGGCTCAGTTATGGCAAAATACAGCTATTTGTGCTGACATAGATTATTAGCAATGCTCTGCTATTTTGTGGACTTTTTATTTTGGTAATTCAGAGACTGTATGCTTCTACTAATATTGTCTTTTTGCACATAGAATAATAAAGTTATAAAAAGATGCCATTTCTGCTCAGCAAAGGCATTTGTATATTTATATTTATACTATAAATTTGGTAAATATATACTAAATTATAGCACCCCAACAAATGCCTGTCCACTCTCCACTTGAACTCATCCAGTGGTAAGTCTTGAATGTTGTATTGTTACATTCTTGAGCTTCTGCTCCCAGCAAATAGCACAGTCCATGACATATGAGTTTCATCAGTAAATGTTTATTTCATTTCCAGATAGTAATGTCTTATTAGCTATCATGTCTTTTCACTTTCTGATGGAATGTAATTTCATCTTCTCTATTTTTTAAGGATCTATTATGTCTCCTGTTCTGCATTCTCTTTTTCACCCCTCAAATTCCGAACTGTTTTACCTGTCAGGGCCTGGAAACTATTTCTGGGTTCCAGAAGTGCAGAGTATATTCTATATTTCTTTATTCTGGTTGTTATTCTAGGAAGGTTCCCTTTGTGATTGTCTTCCTCAGAAGCTAATAAGAGGCTATTCACTGTTGTGTTCCTTTGGTTTTTTTTCTACAAGGACTGCACTACTGCAATTTTTTATATATTCAATTATATGCCACGTTGTTTTCAAGCTGGAGCACAAACATAAGCATTACTGGTCATAATTGCAGATTTCTGCCCATTTATTTATTTATTTATTTATTTATTTATTTATTTATTTATTTATTTATTTATTTATTTAATTTATACCCCGCCCTTCTCCCGGAGGACTCAGGGCGGCTTACAGCCAGTTTAAAACAATCCCACATAATACCAAATACAAATCTAAAATAATTAAAAATAAATATTTGAATTGGCCGCTCTATTAAAATTTTGTTAAAACCAATTAAAATACCCCCTAGGCCAGTCCTGCCTGCTGAAACAGCCAAGTCTTGAGGGCGNGTCTTGAGGGCGCGGCGGAAGGAGGGGAGATCCGGAATCACCCGGATCTCTGGGGGCAGCTCATTCCAGAGGGTGGGCGCTCCGACAGAGAAGGCTCTCCCCCTGGGGGTCGCCAACCGACACTGTCTGGTTGGCGGCACCCTGAGGAGGCCCTCTCTGTGGGAGCGTATCGGCCGGTGGGAGGTAATCTGTGGCAGAATCTCTGTCTTTGCTTATTGAGGAATTACTAGTAGAAAGTCTTTTTATTTATTCTTGAGCATGGGGAAGACACAGAAGAAGAACACAGCTGGACAAAGTTGATAAGATTCTCAAAAAGAGAAAGGTGAGAACCAGGGCTGTCACATTTGGCTATAATAATCCAGATGATCACTAGATACGGTAGTAATAAAGAGATTCTGCTTTCTCTTATGGAGCCCACTTTTGTGGAAAGCAAAGGCAGTATATGATTAATTTCATTGATGTAGTGTAACCAAGGATGGTTTGTCAAGGGAATGGCGTTGTTTTAAGCTAGATTTAATTAAATTTCTTTCTCTTAAATTTCTTTTTCTCTTATTTCTCGCCTTTAATTCTTTTGCTCAATATTATATACTGTTTTCCAGAGCTATGCATAACATTTGAAAGAGAATCATGTGATAGTTTGCACGTGTGTGAGTATATTTTATCTGCATATCCATAGTGGATAACAGCTGCAGTCCAAGTCATTTAAAGACAATCATGCTGGGGAAGGTGTTTTAACTTAGAATTAAATCAAATATAACTAATTAAACTTTCTGGTAAATATGGTAGTATGGATGAATGAAGCTTTTTGTATGAGCTTCCATTTACAGATTGGATCACAAAGGAAAGATTACTCACATTAAGTGAAAATATGTTTTAAAATACAAGCAAAAAACCCTTTCTACTTTTTTTTATCCTTTTTATTGTATTAAAAAAACAGTGTTGCAATAATTTTCCAAATGTAATTTGCCAAATAAGATATAAGCTATTAAAATTTTTCTATTCTGTATCTCTTTGGTACTAACAAGTGGCGAATCCATATTTTTGAAGCACATAACCTGAATAAAGGGAAGTAAATGAATCAGTTAAAAGTTTTTATGAAGTTGAATGCATGTATGTAGTTATTATTGAAGTAAGAAATTCTGCTCTCTATCTGCTAAGATATAAAGTGATTGCTTTTGCTTTTACTTATTTAGTGCTATACATAATATTTCAAAAATGCAGCAAGACAGGTTCCTGCCCCAAGGAGTAGGACTAATAAAAGGAAAAAAACACAGAGGAATAAAGTGGTTGACAAGGGTTGCTTATATTTAGGGTTTATTACAACTTAAAAGACAATAGCTCATTGGTGAGCTAATTGCTCCCAGAGCTGGGAGGTTATTCTGCAAGGAGGAATTATAGGTCATTGGTAGACATGCTGTTATACAGAAGGACTCAGGTTTGATTTTTCCTGCTTTCATCTAAAAGATCAGGGAGCAAATGATTAGGAAAATCTCAGCTTGATTCCTTGAGAACTGCTGCCAATAAATAATGCTAGGCTAGATAAAGAAAAAGTTCATTTCCCCAGTTCTCTCCATTCAGTGAGAACTGGGATGGCTATGTAGAAACTTATGAGTTCTGAGGGTGTTAAGTTTTACTCTTCCTTGGTTGCTTGTTTATTTATTTATTCAGCCAATTTGTATTTTCTTTTTCAGTCCAGCTGAATATTAAAGATGGCTAAAAAAATCTTCAAATGCAAAGTACAAAAAATACAAAAGCATTTTAAATCCAGTACTATAAAGATTAACAGGTAAAGATTAGGTGTAATAACTGTGTTTTGTCTGCTATTTTAAAGGTAGAGAGATTGGGGTTAAATGCATTGCTGTAGGGATGTCTTATTTGCTTGACAAATTGGATATGTGTGTGTGTGTGTGTGTCCATGTGTCCTCAAAAGGAGCTTTCCTGCAGATCTTAATCTTTTCTTGATTGTAAGCATGCCTGCCATACTTTGAGAAAGGAAAAAAAATGTACTTCAGCTATATCCCTTGAAGGTCAAACACCCTGCCAGCAAAAGCAGATGCAGCACTATTGTTTTCAGCAAAGCTGTATCAGCTGCAAATATGATCCAGGGAGAGAGAGGGGGGGGGGTGCAGTTTTTATGATGTACAGTTTTAAAAATAGAAAATTGGATTGCTTTTACAACCCCTTTAGCCCTCGATGGCTTCAGATTAGGAAAAGGATTTTACACTATAGTTATGTCTTAAATGCAGAATAGATATTTTTGGCCCACTATAATAGTGATGCTGCTGGCAGATACTTTTGCTGAGAGATCATCAAGACCTGATTTTATTTTGTCTGATGAACTTGGGTGAAATTTTGCAGTAGCAACTGATTAGGCTGAGACCTAAATTTGAATTTTTATTTCAAAAGGCCATCTTGGGAGCTTTTAAAACCATATTTACTTATGCAACCTTATTAACCCCTCTGGAATCTCTGTAATAGTAGTACAAGTAATCCTCAACTTATGACTACTATCTGTCTTAAATGAATCATCACATGGAGCACGCCTGATTTTACAACTATTTTTGCTGCAGTCAATAAGCCCATCACATGGTTGTTAAGTGAATCCCAATTGTCCCATTGACTTTGCCTGTCGGAAGCCCCTTGGGAAAATTGTATATGGTGATCATGTGAGCCTGGGATGCTGCAGCTCTTGTAAATACACGTTGCTTACCGGGTGCCTGAATTTTGATGATGTGACTGCGGGGAGACTGACATGCTCTTAAGTGTGAGGACTAGCCACTTTTTCAGTGCCATTGTACAGATGCTAAACAATTGGTCATAAGTTGAGGACTCAAGTTGCAATTTTCTCGCTCTCCTAAGTGTGTTCAATAAAAGAATAGTGTTATATACACAAAAGGGCTGCATCCTGTTTTGCTGTCATTATTGGGGAGAGCTGTTGATGAAACTTGAAGTTGGGTAATCACTGATGATTACTTAAAGGAGTTTTGTTTACACTTTTTAAAGTATCATTAAAACCAGCATGTAACATATGTAAAAGCCCATCCCCAAAGAAAGGTAGATTCTTGCATGCTGGACATAAGGAATTTTTCAGACACAATCCATTAAATCAGCTTGTTTGGATATAATGAGAGCAAGCTAGAATGGCAGAATTATTCATGTATTATTGTCTATTGAATATGAAATGGCTGCATAAAGAACTCTCTGATCAATTGAAAGATAAAAAGGACAAATATAGAAAGTGGAAAGAGGGACACATAACTAAGTCAGAATATCAGCAAATAGCTCGAGCCTGCAAAGACGAAGTGAGGAAAGCTAAGGCTCAAAATAAACTAAAGCTTGCGACCAAAGTCAAAAATAACAAAAAAAGCTTCTTTCAACATGTAAAAAACAAGAAAAAAGTGAAGGAAACGATTGGTCCATTAGTGGGTGAAAGTGGCAAGAAGGTGACAAGCAACAGGGAGAAAGCAGAACTATTTAACTCGTTTTTCGCATCTGTCTTTACACAAAGGGGAAAAACAGACCAACCTATCAAAAATAGTGCCATAAAAAACAAAATAGAAATACAAGTTAAGATAGGCAAGAAAATGGTAAGTGAACACTTGTCCAGCCTAGACGAGTTCAAATCACCAGGATGAGATGGATTACACCCCAAGGTTCTCAAGGAACTGGCAGATGTGATCTCAGAACCACTGAACTATATTTTTCAAAGATCCTGGAGCACTGGGGAACTACCAGAGGACTGGAAAAGAGCTGATGTAGTTCCCATCTTCAAAAAAGGAAAAAAAGGACCCAGGAAATTACAGACCTATCAGCCTGACCTCAGTACCTGGGAAGATTCTGGAAAAGATAATCAAACAACAAATCAGCGAGCACCTACAGGCAAACAAAGTCATTACGAAAAGCCAACACGGGTTTGTCAAAAACAGATCATGCCAGACAAATCTTATTGCATTCTTTGACCAAGTGACAAAATTAGTGGACCAGAGGAATGCTGTGGATATAATTTACTTGGACTTCAGTAAGACATTTGACAAAGTAGATCACAACCTACTACTTGATAAGATAGAAAAATGCAGGTTAGACAGCATCACCACTAGATGGATCCGTAGCTGGCTGAACGGCCGTACTCAGTGTGTGGTCCTCAATGGAACCGCATCTACATGGAGGGAAGTGTGTAGTCGGGTGCCCCAGGGCTCTGTTCTGGGCCCAGTGCACTTCAACATCTTCATCAACGATCTGGACGAGGGGATAGATGGGGAACTCATCAAATTTGCAGACGACACCAAGCTGGCAGGAATAGTGAACACTCCAGAAGACAGGCTTAGGATACAGGAGGACCTGGACAGACTTGAACACTGGGCGCTATCTAACAAAATGAAATTCAGTGGTGAAAAAAGTAAGGTCCTACATTTAGGCAAGAAAAACCAAATGTACAGGTATAGTATAGGGGGTACCTTGCTCAATAGTAGTAACTGTGAGAGGGATCTCGGAGTCCTAGTGGACAATCACTTAACTATGAGCCAGCAGTGTGCTGCAGCTGCCAAAAAAGCCAACACCGTGCTAGGCTGCATTAACAGAGGGATAGAATCAAGATCACATGAAGTATTAATACCACTTTACAATGCCTTGGTAAGGCCACACTTGGAATACTGCATCCAGGTTTGATCACCACGATGTAAAAAAGATGTTGAGACTCTAGAAAGAGTACAGAGAAGAGCAACAAAGATGATTAGGGGACTGGAGGCTAAAACATATAAGGAACGGTTGCTAGAATTGGGTATGTCTAGTTTAACGAAGAGAAGGACGAAGGGGGACATGATAGCAGTGTTCCAATATCTCAGGGGCTGCCACAAAGAAGAGGGAGTCAAGCTATTTTCCAAGGCGCCTGAAGGCAGGACAAGAAGCAACGGGTGGAAACTAACCCAAGAGAGAAGCAACCTAGAACTAAGGAGAAACTTCCTGACAGTTAGAACAATTAACCAGTGGAACAACCTGCCTCCAGAAGCAGTGAATGCTCCAACACTGGAAGTTTTTAAGAAGAAACTGGACAGCCATTTGTCCAAAATGGTATAGGGTTTCCTGCCTGAGCAGGGGGTTGGACTAGATGACCTCCAAGATCCCTTCCAACTTTATCAT
>NW_015387250.1:338263-387259 GCF_001527695.2 Protobothrops mucrosquamatus | reverse complement strand
TTCCCAGTGACTCTCCTGGCTAGGAGTAAAGAAGAAATGCTCTTTCTGAAAACCTGAGCCCAGAAGCCAATACCCCTTTGAGTGCACATTAAGGTATTGATAAAGGAGAATATTTGTAGCTCAGGTTGAAATGAGGGTTCCTTGATGCTCTCTGAGGTTGTTGCTTCTTACAGATGTTTCCTAGGTAACATCAGTTTGGGTAATGAAACATCTGCAAGAAACCAACCAAGCTTAGAGAGCACCAAGGAAGCCTCATTTCAATCTGAGCTACAAATATTCTCCTTTATCAATACCTTAATGTGCACTCAAAGGGGTATTGGCTTTTGTATTATGGTCATTGTAAAAAAAAAAAACATTTAAGATGTATTTTGAGATTCCTAAGAATATGGGGTTATTAATAGATAGCCCCCTCATATATGGAGCTAAGTTTGTTGTCCTTTTGTAGATAAAGAGCTAACTTGTTCAATTGGCATTGGGCTATGATAGTGTATATGAGCCCATTAATACTGTATACTTGAAGCCGGTTTTTGTCCCTAATGTGGTTGCTTTTATTATGTGATATTTTCTTTATCTGTTGTTTTCATCTTTGTAAAACCATCCAAATTTGTTGGATGAATGAGTAGTCTTAAAAATGAATAATATTACTCTGTATGCAATATTATTATTCCATAATAATAATTGCATTAATTGAGCCAATAATTTTATGGAGGACAGACCTACCAGTGGCTATGATCACATTTACTTACTTACTTACTTACTTACTTACTTACTTACTTACTTACTTACTTACTTAACAAATTTTTATAACTGCCCAGCTACCACAGTTAACTCTGGCAGTGAACAAGATAAAAACAGAAAGTTAAAATTTAAATGGAACAGAAACATATGTTTTAAGATATAGCATCCTATTAAATACTAGTGATAAATCATATTAGAGCTTTTACCACTATATCCAGGGGCAATAGGCTGGCTGTTATAGGAAAATCTAGAATCCATTATATGATATTTATTTAGAAGTGCCTTGAGTTGGGTTTACCCAGAGATATTCTTAAATAGATTTTCATCTTTTGACTAAAACATGACCTCTCAACATTGAAAATTAGTTTTAAATTAGTTATAAACCATAGAATTAATGCAGCTTATTGAATCTATTAAGTCTAAATGGCAGTTAATTGCAGGGATTCATATTAAAACATCCCTCATACTGTAGATCACAGGTGTTAAACTTGATAGCATCACGTGATGTATCATGATGTTTTTTGCCTTTGCGGAGCTAGGGTAGGCGTGGCCTGCGTGTGATGCATGACCTCTTTCAATAATTGGTTCTGCTAGAGCAGAGGTGTCAAACTGCCGGCCCACAGGCCGGTTTCATCATACCGGAGCCGCACCCACCCCATTGCCGGCAACGGCGAAAAAGCTCCGATACGTTGCGCGACGTCATGTGACGTCGCGAGTTTGACATGTCTGTGCTAGAGTTTCCTACAATTTTATCCTACATTATTTCTAACATTAGTAAGAATTCCTATTTTTATCCCTAACATTCAGCTGCTTTCTTGTAACTTAAGACAATTATTCTACAATATCTCCTGGCTTTTTTGGAAGACAGAGAAAAAAAAATCTTGCTCTCTTGTATTTGATACCGTTTTAAATACAAGAAAATTGCTGTTGTGTCCTTCATCTTCTTTGGACCAGGCCAAGGGTTTTTAAACTTTCTCTATAAGCTTACCTTTTCCTGGTGGTTCTTGCCCTTCTTTGAAGCTGTTCCAATGTTTCTGAATTGTTTTTAAAGCCCCACACCTGACAAAATGTTCAAGTTGTGGCCTGACTAATGCAGAATTAAGAAGAACAATCATTTCTGATTTGGAAACTATGCTTTGTTTTATTCATCCTAAATTGCTTTTGTTTTTTTCTGTAGGCCATCAAACTGCTGACTCACATTCAGTTTGTGATCAGGATTAATTCCAAGATCTTTTTTCATTCAACACCAGTGTTTCTGTTTCCAAAGTCAGGAATTTTGCATTTGCTTCTCTTTTATGGTTTTTTTTCCAACCTCTTTCTTTAATTTAACAAGATTGTTTAGAATTTTAGTTTTGTTTTCTAAGGTATTAGCTATGTGAAAAGCAAATTTGATAAGAATTCCCTCCATTTTATCCAAATAATTAATAGAATGATGGTTGTTGCACATATTTATCTATTAGAGAGTATCTGTCTTCCAACTTGGTCTTGCATCACCAATTATGAGCAATGATTTCCAGTCGGATTGTAAATAGAATGATGACTTCTAGCTCATGTTTCATGCTCAGTTTTTTCGTTTAGTCTCAGTGTAATTGTAGTCTGCCACCACAGAGCATTTTACAGCTTAGTACTTTATAATCTCTTAGTTTATCTTATTTATACTCAATATAAACGTCATATTAGAAGGTGAACTTAGATCAGTGCTTCATTGATCATAGAAAGGCTTTTCAATAATGTCAAACTATGGAATGTGTTTATAAAAATGAGAATTCCACAACATCTAATAATCTTCATGAGAAATCTATATATAGGTCAGGAAGCTCCCCTACGGACCAAACTGATCAAAAGACTGGCTCCAGGTTGGCAGAGAAGTGAGATGACTGCACACTTTCCTCTTATTTATTCATTCCATATGTTGAATATAAAGAGAAGTTGGATTGAAAGAAGATGAACATGATTTAAAACTGGAGGAAGAAAAATCAATCTGCATTAGGCTGATTACAGTAGCCTGATAGCTGAAAATACATAGGATCTCCAAGCTCTTGTAAGAAAAGTCAAAGAGCATAGTTTTTTTTTAAAAGGAATAAAATGAATATAAAGATGACCTAATTAATGACAATAGCCTTAGACCAAGCTAATGATCAAGCTAATGCAACGAGTCTTATAATTGACAATGAAGATATGAAAGTGGTAGGTAGCTTCTGCCTTTTAAGATCAACTATCAATAGTAAAAGAATAAGCAGTCAAGAAATAGGAAGTGGGAATTGAAATTTGAAGAAGCAGGAAAGAGAGTATTGACACTCTTGAACTTTGTTGGAGAAGACTCCTGAGAATACTGTGGATAGCCAAGAAAACAAAATAGTGCATTATTAAACAAATCAACTCAAAAAGTCTCACTTGAGACACAAATGACCATATGTTTGCAGCCTTTACGTAACTTACTAAGGAAGTTCAAGAAATGAGATAAAATTAGTTGGCAAAATTATTGCATAGTTCTGGTTATCCCTGTATTGTTTTCACAGTATTTATAAATCAGCTGAGTCATGATGTTATCTGGAAACTTTGGCTTTGAAATTGTTTTTTGAGGAGGGAGACAAGGATTAAATTAAGTTTTTCTTCAATTATCTGTCACTCCGTCTTCATTCTCTAAAGTTAATACATAAGGGCTTGGCCAGGTCCTCAGCAAGTTCCTTTAGTATCCTGAGATATGAATAATTTGGGTCTGGAAATTTAAACACATTGAAAACAAGTAGATATTCCCTGGGTATATTTCTGTCCATCTAAAGCTTCAGTTTTGTCCTTTTGTTTTGCTTGGCATAATTGCCTCTTGGAACATACATTCTTTCATCATAAAAGACTGACCCAAAATAGTAATTGAATAGTTTTTTTCTTGCTGCTGCCTGCATTTTTAAAATCCTGATTGAGCATCTACTGTATTGATTCGTTTCTTTTCCTTTGCTTTTGATGATACCTAAAAAAGCCCTTTTTTGTTTTTCTTATTATCCTTGACCAATATAATTTCCAAGAGAAAGAGAAAAAAGAGAGAAAGAGGAAAGAGAAAGGAAAGAAAGAGGAAAGAGAGGAAAGAGAGAAAGACGAAAGAAAGAGAAGAGAAAGAGGAAAGAGAGAAAGAGGAAAGAGAAAGAGGAAAGAAAGAGGAAAGAGAAAGAGAGAGATAGAGATAGAGAAAGAGAGAGGAAAGAGAGTTAGAGGAAAGAGAAAGGAAAGTGAAAGAAGAAAGAATGAAAGAGAGAGAAAGAAAGAGAGAAAGAGGAAAGAGAAAGACGGAAAGGAAAGAGAGGGGGAGAGGAAAGAGAAAAAGAGGAAAGAGGGAGAGAGGGAGAGGAAAGAGAAAGAGAGGGGGAGAGGAAAGAGAAAAAGAGAAAAGAGAAAAAAGATTGAGAAAAGAGAGAGGAAAAAGAAAGAGAGAGAAAGAGAGAAAGAGAAAAAGAGAAAGGAAAGAAAAAGAAGAGAGAGGAAAGAGAGAAAGAGGAAAGAGAAAGAGGAAAGAGGAAAGAGAAAGAGAGAGAGAGAAAGAGAGGAAAGAGAAAGGAAAGAGAAAGAGAAGAGAGAGAGGAAAGAGGAAAGAGAGAGAAAGAGAGGAAAGAGAAAGAGAGAGAAAGAGAGAAAGAGGAAGGAGAAAGGGAGAGGAAAGAGAGGGAGGGAGGAAAGAGAAAAAGAGAGGAAAGAGGGAGAGAAAGGGAGAGGAAAGAGAGAGAGAGAAAGGAAAGAGAAAGAAAAAGAGTGGGGGAGAGGAAAGAGAAAAAGGGGAAAGAGAAAAAAGATTGAGAAAAGAGAGGAAAGAGAAAGAGAGAGGAAAGAGAGAAAGAGGAAAGAGAAAGACAGGAAAGAGAAAGAGAGGAAAGAGGAAAGAGAGAGACAGAGAAAGAGAGAGGAAAGAGAGAGAGAAAGTTAGAGGAAAGTGAAAGAGGAAAGAGAAAGGGAGAGAGGAAAGAGAGAGAGAGGAAAGAGAGAGAGAGAGAGAGAGAGAGAGAGAGACCCTTTTGACATCTAAAATCAAGATAACACTGCATATATCATTTTTTACCTTTATGATATATATACACACACAAACATAGACACACACACACACACACACACATATGTTAAAGGTAAAAAAGGATATATGCAGTGTTATCTTCATTTTAGATATCAAAAGGGTTTTGCGGCTCCCAGTGTTTTGTTTTCGGTGGGAAACGTTTCCAAGTGGCTCTTTGAGTGTTTTGGGTTGCCTACCCCTGATCCAGACTATGGCCTCAAAATTGAAATCTTGACAGTACCATTTCTGAAATCAGATGTTCTTCTATTCTTTTCCAGTTTTCTCTCATAGATAAGAAGATGGATGAGAATACCACTTGAATCCCTCTATTTTTAAGTTTCTTTCCTAGAACTTCAGTATCTACAATCATATAGATGGTTACAGTTACTTTTTACCTTATTCTTTGTCCTTTGATGGATTAGTAGGAAGTTATAATTGTCAATAGACTTATTGCTTTAAGTCTTTAAAATAGTTCTGCTATATTTTTAATCTGTGCTTCTGGAAGATAGCATGCTTAATAAGACACTATGTGCAATTAGTAGTATATTACTAACAATTATAGTAGTAAATCACCAACAACTATAATTCTTCTTGTTGTCTTCTTTTAAGAGTACAGGTGCATCCTCTCTGCCCTTTGGAGATCTCTTGTCTCTTATCCAGCATTTTTTTCTTTTTCCCTTCCCTGAAGTTATAGACTTTTTTTTATAAGGATCTGAAAGTTCTTCTTGGGTTTCAGAGGTGCCGACTGTTTCAAAATATATGGCACCTTCTTTATCTTCATTATAAGCATCATCGTCATCCGTAAGATTCTCTTGTCTGTGTTAAAGCTTCAATCATTGTACTTTCTCTTCGCTATATGCTTGCAGTTGCTACAGGCCTATCCCTACACTTACTAAAAAGGAAGAGAATTTAAATAAGAAAATGTTTCTTTATTTTCTAGGTAAATAGATTTGCATTAAGATCTCTCTCTCTCTCTCTCTCTCTCTCTCTCTCTCTCTCTCTCTCTCTCTCTCTCTCTCTCTCACGTCTTTAGTAAAGATAGAAGAAAATAAATTGTTACTGTATTCAGTCTCCATGTTTTGAAAGCCTTGCTAGGACATTTTATTGCAGTGAAAAAATGTCCTGTATATTTATCCTTTTGTTTTTCTTTTGGTCCCTTCATTCAGGGCACATGAAAGTACAAATAGTGAAATCCTGTGTTTATGATAGTTTATTTGTAGACGTGGTAAGGACTTTATTGGAGTTTAAAGCAGCCATTTAGTAGATAAAAATATTCCTCATTTCCAATGAGATAAACTTGAGGTGGGGGCAACCCCAAACCATGGATAAATTTGTTTTGTCACACTTATCAAGACATTTTAATTGGAAATACCAAGGAGTGATCAGGTAGTCCTTGCTGAACAGCTGTTCAGTGTCTGTTTGAAGTTGCTTAAGGCACTTATGACTAGTCCTTGAAGTTGCACCACCTTCACAGTCTGGGTGCTTGGCATCTAGCTCACAGTTACGATGGGTGCAGCATCCTGCCGTCATGTGATCATGGTTTGTGACCTTTCCTGCCAGCTTCCCACAAGCAAAGTCTACAGTGGAGCTGGCATGGAATCTCACAAGTTTCTCAGGTAAGTATCTCCCACCTGGCAGCAGCCACTCCTAGAACTGAAAATGCTTGCATCTGCCACTGCATCTGCCACTGCAGCTACCGATGCACCCTGCTTCCCTCACAGCAGCCACTTATCTGCCAGCTGGCCTGCTTGTGACCTGCCTGAAACCTGCAACTTCCTGCTAGCTTTTCCACTGACTGGTTGTTGGAAGCTGCCAGGAAGTTGTGAGGAGGTCCTTGCTTAATAATACACAATTCTCACTTAACGATGTAACTGCTGTGACATCAGACCATGAATGCATCATTTAGTGATGGAAATTCTAATCTCAATTACAGTGTTAAGCAAGGACTACCTCTAAATCAGGGGCCTTCAAACTTGGCCCTTTTATGACTTGTGGACTTCAACTCCCAGAATTCCTCAGCCAGGCACACTGGCTGAGAATTCTGGGAGTTGAAGTCCACAAGTCATAAAAGGGCCAAGTTTGAAGACCCCTACTCTAAATGAATAATATCGGAGAACTGTTTTTATATGGGGCTTAATGTGTTAGATTTGAAACTGAGAGACTGTGACTTCTGGTTCTCCCTTAGGCATGAAAGTAGGGGTAGTTGACTTTGAACTAGTTACTTTCTCTCAGCTCAACCCACCTTGCAGGGTTTTGTTGTGGGGAAAAAAATAGCTGGGAGCATTTTGTGAATCACTTTGAATTGAACAAATATAGTAAAGGCAGTAAGTTTTTTCAGACAGACCGGTCTGATTGATTGCACCTTGGCATTTTTGTCAGCAAAAAGAAATCTGAATTAGTAAAGGCAGTTTACAGCTAATAAAGAACAAAACAAACATTGTATACAATAGTTATAAGATAATAAAAAAACTCTATAACAATTGTTTGTATGAGAGATATTTTGATGTTACCAAAATAATGAAAATATTGCAAAAGGGATCCCATATCCCTTCTTCAGTTTTCCTTTCAGTGCCTTAATGTAGCAGATGCATATCCTTTTCATTGCACTACTGTAATTTTAGTGAGAGAACCTGCTTTGTTCCTTTGTAAATGTCTCTTAGAACTAATTATTGAGTGTTTTGAAGTTGATTAATGTGTTATGAAGTTGATTAATGATAATTAAAACAGGAAAGATTTTTTGTGTTGTCTACACTTAAAATAACTGTGATTTTCTTGATGAGAGGAACGTACAATATCTGTAGAAAGGTTCAGAGATTTCATTTTGTTAATGAAATATTCATACTATATAGTTGTGATATGGAGTTGGTTGCTATTCTTAGTATATCTTCAGTTGTTTCCTTAGACCAGTGATGGCGAACCTTTTAGAGACCGAGTGCCCAAACTGCAACCCAAAACCACTTATGTATCACCGGGTGCCGGGTGGGTGTGGCCCGCTGGGTGGGCGTGGCTACAGTGGTCATGGCAGATGGGTGGGCGTGGCCAGCTTGATGTTGCTCCTGGGGAGGGATGCCTGTGGGGACCGGGCAAGGTTGGGGAGATCCAGGGGGTCTTTGGTGGGTGGGGCGGTGGGCAGGAGGCTCGTCCTGCGGGGTGAGGTGAGGCAAGGCGAGGCAGGGCGGGGGTGCCATTGTCACAGGGCAAGGCGAGGCAGGGGCCGGGGCGGCTGCTGCCTGACACCATTGGCCCCTGCATACAGAGACCAGCGAGCGCATGGGTGCTGGGATGCATCTGGCTATATGGGAGCTCGGCGAGTTAGCGGGCGGCTGGTTGAAGAGGACAGTTGCCATCTCCGGGGCATGGCGCGCGTGCCCACAGAGAGGGCTCTGAGTGCCACCTCTGGCACGCGTGCCATAGGTTCGCCACCACTGCCTTAGACAATGTGTACCCAATACCTTAATTATGTGCCATTTAGGAGAAGTGATAAAATATGACTTTCATGACACTGTTGTAAATCATTTTGAGTCTGTATCAGTGTGCTTGTGTATGTGGCTTTTTAATTTCAAAATGGGGTATACTGAGAGTACTATTATTCGTGGCTTTACTTCAATTGCAGAGAGATAATTTTGAACACATATCAAGTGATACTTTAGGTTTTGTACTTAAAATTCTTGAGTAATTGTTGCTAGGCTATTTGTGTATATGTATATATTAAAAGTAGATGAATGATTCCTGGGTACATTCATGACAAAAAACAAAAGAAAGCGAACACCAGGAAGAATTAAAAACTACAAAAGTTTTAATAAATTAGAGTCCAAGCTTTCACCGGCAACTGCCGGCATCATCAGGGATCTATGTAGGCTAGTGGGAGCACTTATTTATGTATATGTATATGTATGTGTGTGTGTGTGTGTATGCGCGCGCGCGTGCACACACATGCCAGAATCAAAAGCCCATATATATGTATTTATTTGATATTATATGTCTTAATAAACTCAGTGGGGTTACTTCTGAATAAAAACATATAGAGATGTATGGTTACATCAGTTTTCATAGCTGAGATAGAGCATTTTGAAGGCTTTGATTTTTTTAGCCTATCTTTCTATATTGCTAAACTGATTGTTTTTTAGATATATTTAAGGCCTTAGACAACCAATGGTAGGTTAATTTGTAATATTCTGTATTATCTATCCGTTAAAAATGTTAGAGATTTATTATTATTAATGAGGTATATAACAAATAATTTTTAAAAAAAATCAATGATACTACATATAAAAACTATATTATAGTTTTAAAAGAAGCTAAATACAAGGGGAAGGGAAGAAACTGAGGGTCCATATGTTAATAGAAAATTAATATTGTTCCATTTAATTTTTAGAATATAAAGGCATTTTAAAATTTGAGAAAGAATATATATCTTGCACCCCTTCTTTAATGTCAAGAGTGTAGATTTTTTTCTATTTATGATGATATACTTCTCAGTTTTGTTTCCTGACATTTTTGAATTGAATCCTAATTCGTCAGTAGGGATAAAAGTGCATTGAGTTGACTATGTAATCACAATTAAGCTTGCTTGTAAAGTCCTTGAGACTTCCTCATTCAATATGAAAAGGTTGGAAGTGGAGCGGATGGATTTGTACATCTACACCCTGCATGAGTACAATCAATAATAATAATAATACAACACTGCAGTGTTTAAGACCAAATCTGTGATTTTGCGTGTTGCAAACATGGGGCCCCAGTGGCCTGGCACACTGTTTGGAGGGCATGTGTGTAGAAAGAATAGCTGAATAAAATACGTCTCTTGTTAAATGAATACAGTTCGAGTATTTGAAAAGGTCAAATGTATTTGATGATGGGAAAAAGTGACAAAGTGCTTTGCTGGTAGAATTAAAAAATAAACATTGCTTTGTTTTTTTCTTAAAAAGAAAGGCCAAATATGGAAGAAGTTATTATTGAAAATTTAATGACATTTCCATCAATATTGTACAGCATCTCTGCATTTTGCAATGATTTATTTATATTTAATGAGTCTGCAGTTTCTACTTTTAGGTAAAAGAAATAACTACATATTGCCTTGACTTATGTGTTTACAAAAAGCATGTCCTCTTGCCTGTAATTTGATTTTTTTAAAAAACGAATCTTATGATAGCTTTTTTAAAAATAAAATTCTTGACTTGGGTAATTACTTGACATAAATCCAAATATCACTGTGTTTCATCAGACTAGGGTTAGCTTGATGTAGTACTTAAGAGTTTATAGTCTGAGTAGTAAGTAGTAAGTAGTATTGCCTACTGAATTTTTTTTGCAGCCCTTTTTGCTATTCTAAATTGTGCCGATTATTGCCAAAACTGTTGTTGAAATTAGATAATATGGCTTCTACTACTTTGAAGCAGAATATACAGTGCATCCTGCATTGTTGCTCTGGGCTTGATGAATAGCAGCTGTTAGCACTGATTCAGTGCTTGTTGAAAATATGCTTATAAAAGATTCTCACTTTCACCTAAGAATGGGACAAGTTTAGAAAATAATAGTTTTCATAAGATCTTTAGGTAAATCTTATCACGGATATCAAATTCCATACTCATTTTGAGCAGGAGACAAATAGAACACCTACTAGTGATGTGTTTTCTTACTATTACTCATGCCGAATAACATTGCTGAAGATTGGGAGATGTGAATTGCTGAATTTAACTCACATATACTATGGCTCAATTTGCAGTTCTTGGCTTGCTAATTCATAATTTAGCAAGTAAGAGTGAATGATAAGAGCTTGTTTGGGCAGACCTTGAGATTTTATTAGGTTGAGCTTTATATACATTTACATGGGAATTCAGGTAGTCCTCGACTTTTTAGCGACCATTCAAAGTTATGGCACTGAAAAAAGTGACTTATGATCGGCTTGCACTTATGACAATTGCAGCATTCTGAAGTCATGTGATTGCCTTTTGTGACATTTCCAGCCTGCTTCTGATAAGCAAAGTCAATGGGGAAGCCAGCAGGGAAGCTATGTTACAGTCACGTGTTGTCTCAGTTAATGACTGCACCATTTAATGATGAATTTTCTAGTCCCATTTGTGGTTGTAAGTTCAAGGATCACCTATAAGCCTCATTGAAATCAGTGAGATCTATTTTTTAAGAGAAAAGTATGGACTGTTCATTATATATTTCATTCCTGGCCTAATAGAATATCTTAGAGTGCTAATTACAGGTTGTCCTCAACTTACAACAGTTTTATTTAGTCACTGTTTAAAGTTACAACGACATTGGAAAAAATGACTTATGACCGTTTTTCACACTTAGAACGATTGCAGCATCCCCATTATCACATGGTCAGAATTCAGAAGCTTGGCAACTGATTCATATTTATGACAATTGCAATGTCCTGGGGTCAGCTGATTCTCATTTGCGAGCTTCTGACAAGCAAAGTCAATGGGGAAGCCAGATTCACTTAACTACCGTGTTATTAACTTAACAACTGCGGTGATTCACTTAACAAATGCAGCAAGAAAGGTTGTAAAATGGGGCAAAACTCATTTAACAAATATCTTGCTTAGCAACAGGATTGTTGGGCTTGATTGTAGTTGTAAGTTGAGGACTACCTGTATTTCTTTCCCTATTCTGTCTGTCTCCTGTAAGTATTTGTCCCAAGGTTGATTTGGTAGGGTTGGTACACTCAAGCGTCAACTTCTGAACTGAACCTGACTGAAGCCATCTTTGTCGTTCTTAGTTGCCACACAGGTTGGGAGGAAGGGGGGGAGAAGAAACCGAAAGGATTGCCAGACTAAACACAGAGCAATCCCGTGGGAACCAAGGTCATTCCCACAGGTGCTAGAAGGTGGAGAGAAGAAGTGTCACGGAGCCCGCCAACTGTTTTCATTGGGTAGCGTGATTAATAGCGTAGTAGGGGGAGGGAAGTGTTACATTTAGTTACATTGAATTCCTGGGAGGAAAGTTTAGAGTTGGTTTCACTTTTGACCATGCCGATATTATGTATCCAATAAACATGTTCTTTGAGGAAACTTCATGCTTCAGAGTTCTGATTTGTTTGGGTCCATTAGTTGGAACCTTGTCATCAGGATTCCTAAAGTCAAATAGTGTCATCTATTGGGACCGTGGGAATGCGCCTTCTCTGTAGCAGTACCTGCCCCTCTGGAATAAGGTTCCCATCAAGACTTGAATAGCTGCTACCCTGATGGTATTTTAAAGGGCTTTGAAATCCTTTCTGTTCATTCAGGCCTTTGGTGAACATGATTGAAGCCTCCTTTTTTTTCTTTTTCCTTTTCTTTCTATTTGGGTTTGTTTTCTTTGCCATCTTTTTTCCTCTTGTTTTGTGGTTTTTAACTTTTAAATGTTTCTAATAAATTGTAAAGGGCCCAGAATTGTAGGGAGACAGGGGGCCTATACATTTAATTAACAACATGTTATTAAAACTAAAGGTGCAGTTTAAATGAAATATAGTGATTGGCTTCATAGACAAAATTGGAAAGTGGACCCATTAATCCATTTGAAATAACAAATCCGATCACATGTTCCAGAAAGAATTTGGCTTGTTGCTAGTGTTACACCTGAAGTCTACAAATTAACTGGGGGCTACTCTTCATGAAATGTACTCAAGCAGAGGTTGTCCATCCATTTTGGGATGTTTTAATTTGCTACAGTGAAATTTTATGATTTTATGATTGTCAGTAGTTTGGGGTAGTTCTTGAAGTAGGCATTAGTAACAAGTTACATTAGTAACTAGTCATATTATAACATATTAGCTACTACCTTTGGATCCTGCTACTCACATTTTTTAAAGAAGACACCAAAGAAACTTGGAGCAATATGGAAGCTGCTCAGATTGCCACTGTATGATATTACCATAGTACTGTATTATTCACCCTTCTCTAATCTGGGATCTTCTTTATTGCAACTCCAGAATTCCTAACCAGTGTAGCCAAAGACTAAGGATACTAGAAAGTCTGGTTTAGAATATCTGGATAATATAAGAAGACCCTATAATTTCCATAAGGTAAGTTAGTCAACTTTTCCTTCAGATAGTAATTTCACAATAGCGCTATAGCCAAAAAAAATCCTCATTTAATGTCTAGTACATTTTCAGAAAAAAAGGAACAGATTTGAAGAGAAGGACAGCTAATAGATACTGTGAATATCTTTGAAAATAAATTGTGGAGATCTTTTTGTTGTTGTTGTGATTTTGATATTAATATGGGAGAACTAAAATCATTTTTGAGTCTAATTAGGACTCTTACTAGTTTGTGGTCCCTTAACAATAAAAAGTTATAAAGTATCTTACAGATTAATACGTACATTTATTATAACACGAATCTCATTTAAGCCATAACTTATAATAATTTAATCTTAAAGATCATGCAAAATATTTTGTGTTGAGCTATACATAGACTACTTTATTTACCAATAATACCTTCAAATGCATGCATGGATATTAATAAAAGAGAAAGCCATCCTCTCGGCTCCAAAGACCACATTATTTAGTTCATAGCTCTCTTACGGTTTCTCATAATTGGCATGCATCCATTATTCACTACTTGATTTGTATTTTGGAAAAGGATTCCAAGAAGAGGCCCGTATAAGGCAAGGCCACCGAATGCAGAAACATAAAACTTAACAACCAAGAACATTCTTTTCTAATGTAGCCTTTGCTGATATCTCAAGTGTAATCTAGAAAAAGAGAGGCTTGTTCTTTTCTTAGCAAAATTCATACATGTGTTTCTACTTGCCCAGTCTTCCTCTGCCCTTTTTTGGTGTAAATATATATAAAAAAGATGAATGAGGCATTAAGAAAAAAATGCAAGATTGTAAGTAATATTTTATTATAAATAAATGTTTAAAAGATGTATTGGAGTGTGTACTGCAGAAATTCTCCAAATGTAGACCTTGGACTTTGGCAAGTATAGGCAAGTTACAAATTTGAAACAATTTGATTTATGATTTCTGATAGTTCACATATATTGCTCTTTCCCTAGTCCTACTTTTTAAACTTGGCAATACTAACTTTCTTTATAATTTTGCCTAGTTTTATGGCTGCTATTTCTTCAGACTGGTGTGCTTTCTAACTTTTCTGCCTTTAGGAAATCCTTCCCATTACAATTCTGATTTAGAAGTTTCTGGCATTGGGTTTATTCAAAGAGGCACACCTCTATTGTTTCACTATTGCCCTATCTGAATTTTGAGCGCCCTAGGACATATTCATATTGGCTTGGTTCAGTAGAAAGAAAAAAGGTGTCTTTAATAATGGTATTTGCCTACCATTATGAATCTAAAATAACAAAAATAGCATGATGATAAGAATAATGTAATTGCGGAATTAATTGCATGAAGGCAGTCTGTCCAGATGTTAAATATTTGGGAAGTAGGGGCTGGAATACATGGCCCTAGATTTCTTTCCGTTGGAAAGAAAGAAAGAATTCTGTTGGAATTCTTGAAAAGTTTCTGTGGGAACACAGTTTTCTTTAAACAAGTTTTGAACAATTCTGCAGTATTATACAAAAAAAGAAATCTTCAGAATAAAGGTCTTAATACGGTACTGACAGCCATTTGATAATTGTCTTTTACAGGTGGTCATATTGTTTCCTCTTGTTTTAAAGAAAGAAAGCACAGGTTTGCCACATAGGAAAAGAGGTAATGTTTTATCTCCCCTGCACGCCCCCTTCCCCTTTATTAGAAACCCTTCTTTCCTGGAAATGGCTGTATGTACAGCTGTACTGGCTGATACTGGAAATTGTTCTACCTTTGAGAAGTACATCATGTCCTTGTGTCCCCATTCTAAAAGGGTAATGAATGCGAAGCAGGTGAGTCAGCCTTTTGTGCTTAGGACCAGGTGCTTTTCCTTTTTTTCTTTTTTTGGGAGATGGCATGCTAAAACACACCCTGGCAGTCATCCTGTTTGCAAACACTTCAGAGTATTGAGAACAGGTAGGGATATATTTTATGAGTGGGTTAGCCAGTTTTATTTAACTATACAAGAGAGACTAGCTTCTATGTAGTTCCTTTTTATAAGACTAGAACAAAATGAAATTCTAGGATGGTTATTACACTATATTAGCTGCCCTCTGACTTAGTTGGACTTGGTTTTGCCACAGATTGAGAATCAGAAAGTTAGAACATCTGGAGAGCATCTAGTACAGGGGTGTCAAACTGGCGGCCAGCGGGCCAGATGCGTCATGCCGAAACTGCGCCCACCCCAGCTCCGGCAATGGGGAAAAGGTCATGATACGTCGTGACACGTCACATGACGTTGCAAGTTTGATACGCTTGATCTAGTATATAGGAAGCTTAGGGAGCAAAAACTATGCTAGTTTCTTACCGACTTATATTCTATTGTTGACTAAAATGGGATATATTTTATGAATGTGGTATTTGCGACTACTATTTCATCATCTAAATCCAGCAGGTAGCTGGATCTGGATATCTGATAGCTGGATTTGCTAGTAGCTGGATTTGCTAGTATTTCTGGTAGCTGGATTTGCTAGTACACATCTAGCAAATTAGATAATGAAGTAGTAGTCACAAATACCACATTCCTAAAATACATCCCATATTAGGAATGTAGTATTTGTGACTACTACTACTACTACTACTACTACTACTACTACTACTACTAGCAAATACAGCTACCAGAAATCCAGATTCAGTTACCTGCTGGATTTCATATTTATTTGAATGCTCTGATGCATTTTTAAGCTGTTTAAATCTAATAACCCTAAGACATAAAGGTTTTGGGAGTGATTAAAAGACACAGATTAATTTGTAAATGATACAATGCTGTTGTGAGGAAAACCTTGTACAGATGATGTCAAAAACTCTATGAAACTGCTAAAGTTGAAAGAATTGGCCCGATTCATTCTATAAACATATTAATAAATTAAAATGAATTTTAATGACATCAAAATCAAAATGACTTTGTTTTCTTTCTGTTTTAAGTTTTGTAATCAAGGTTACAGTATCTCCTGATATTCCAGGAGAAAATCCAGAGAAAAGATTTTCACATTCATACAAACCTTTCTTAACTGGGTTAAAAGTTCCAGTACTTTACTGCAGTGTTTTAAAAAAGATGCCATTATGTCAAAATTAAAGGTAAAGCCTCTCTTTCAGTTGAGTTGAACTGATATGAGTACATGGAAATGTCCATATAATTTTCTTGGCAATTACATGCAAAGTTCAGTGGTAATGAACTTCTGGTTGATAGGCTATGTTCTAATTATTTGATATCCAGATGTTTTGCCAATAACTTTGGCTGACATCTTTAGAGGTGAAAATATTTGATATCAGAACATGGCCTATTAGCACAGAAACTTATCACCACTGGACTGATGCTGATTGTGAAAGCCTTTATCAAAATAAAGAAATTGTTTGGCATTCCCATCCTCTAGCTGATTTTTTGACTTCTTAACCTAAACCAATCTCCAGGCTTTTTCTAATGGTCTATCCAAATATTAATTAGGTCCAACTTAGTTTCTATGATCAACTGAAGTTAACTAGGAATTGCTGTTCTATAACTGGGCTGTTCTACAGTTGCAGCCTATTAATTAGAGTAAGAATCAAACCAATTTAAAGATTACACCACTGAGAGAGAGTTGGATTCAATGAATATAAATAGCTTTTCTCTGTTCTGTGAAATTATTTATTTATTAAATTTAGAATACTTTCAGGGGGATTTCCTTATCCAATTCCTCTGGCTCTTTTGTAGAAGTTGCTGGGAAAGAGAATGCGGGGGAAGAGAGAGGAAACATTTTCTTTTTGTAGTTTCCTGGTGCTTTTACAAAGTTTTTTAGTCTTTTTTTTTTACTACTAGAAAAAGAAAAAACAAGATGGTACTTTATATTTGGCTGTGTGTTAGAAATCACCAGATTAAAAATATCCAAATTTATGCTTTTGTCCTCACTAAATCAATGTTTTGGAAGTATCTGGTTTTTTTTAAAATAGTAGTTGATTGGAAAAGGAAATAAATGTGTATATCAAATTCAAAAGAAGAATCCTTTGACTTTCTTTATGTTTTTTTAATTAATGTAATGGTGAATATACACATTTTCAAAAATATTTTTCCACACTGGGAAGACTGGTTGGTCATATCAGCTGGAATTTGCAGATACTGGAAAAACTAGTATTTCAGGTTTCCAGTACAGCATCCTATCCAAAGAAGAAGCCTAAGTATTTTCTTTGCAGGAAGGGGAGAATTCATTGTGAGTGACAATAGTAGAAATTATCCAAACCAAATCTCCATTAGACATTATATTTGCATTTGTCACTTGTAGTAGTGAACATCTAAATAAGCCCTGGGAGACTGCACATAACCAGCTTAATTGAATATGAAAGCTTTTCTCCTTAGACCAGTACATGAGACGTAAATAAAACAGAGCAATCAATAAATAAGTGCAGTAGCTGAATTTACAGAAACGAGCTATGAAACAATATTGTTTTTAAGTAGCAGAAAGATATTTTTTGGATGTGTTTTGTGGAGCGAGTTTCTTTTCAAAGAAGATACCGAAGAATCAGAGATCAGATTGTAAGTAAGGGAGACAGGGTGAAAGTAAGTATGCAAACAGACAACTAAGGGCAACTGTGCCATGAGCATTACTGTAAAACAAATCATTTGAGTGGAGGTGGGGATTCTATCAAGTTCCAGATTTTTTTTAAAAAAGCCTCATAGCCTGCTGGATATTTGTGATAATTGCACCTCAGCATGGAGATTATATAGATGTGAAAATACAGTCACCATTCCAGCCATTGTTTTCTGCTATGAATTTAGCCTTTCAGCATCTTTAATGATTATGATGGCCCTTCTTTATCCTTTTTTCCCCCAGCAAAGCATTTGATAGAATAGCCCTAGACATTCTGATTTATAGGTTGATTAAGAATGTAGAATTATATGTCTGTTAGCTGATAGCTTCCACAGTTGGCTTAAAAACTGCACTCCAGAGAGTGCGGATCAACAGTTCCTTGTCGTAGTGTCATAGGATAATGATTGGGTAACACAAGGTTTGATTTGGGTCCAGTTGCTCTTAAACATTTTTTATTTATGGCATGAACACGAAGGTGAAGGACATGCACATCAACTTTGATAACTCAAGAGACAGAAATAAAATGCAAAATAATATTGATAGCTTAGAGAAATTAGCTAAAAATAAGCAAATCAAATATAGTAGAGACAAATGTAAAATTCTTCTTTAGGAGAAAAAAATACAGGAACAGGTTGGGGACATGTAGCTTGGTAATAATGCTTAAAAGGATCTTAGAACAGTAATTAATTATAGCTAAGAGTAACTGCGAAAAGAAGAAACAAAATTTTGTTCTTCACTAATGCATAGTTTATAAATGAAAGAAAGAAATTACATCTACTTTGTTCTGCCTTAACCAGACTCTACTTCAAGCAGTATGCCCAAATTACTACATTATAAAAGAATAAAAAAAACAAACTAGATTTGGAAATTGCAGCAAGGATGATTACAAGTTGGAAACTTAGTTGGAGTCATGGCCATGACACAGCAAAGAATATTTGAGAGCTTAGTCCAATACCAAATGTACAAAACAATGCCACTGCTGTACACCAGGAGGAGGCATGGTGAAGAAACCGATAAGTCTAGATCGGGGTAGGCAACCTTGGCTCTTTTATGACTCGTGGACTTCAACTCCCAGAATTCCTGAGCCAGCGATGCTGGCTCAGGAATTCTGGGAATTGAAGTCCACGAGTCATAAAAGAGCCAAGGTTGCCTTCCCCTGGTCTAGATAAACAGAATTTTTTGGACAGGAAGACAAAGAGAAGAAGTGTAACAAATGATGCTTTCCCAGGGAGTCCAGCCTTAAGTCTCCAACTCTTGCACTGGTTTTGGTTTTGGTTTTAGTTTTTTGCTCCTTGACAGTCAGTGTTTTTGTGGGCTCAGATGTAGAATTGTGTCAGTACCAGGTACTGGAGTAGCAGGATTTATAGGTATATTTGTAAGGATCTGGGCTTGTTTCTAAAATTATCTAATGGCATATTTTCATTGTTACATTTCATACATCAAATTATTTTTAAGGCATCACATTTGATATGGATGACAATTTTTATATACAGAACCAGTGAAATGCTGATATTTTTTACTCCTTCCCTAGTTCCCCCCCCATTTTTTGTTATTTGTTGCCAATATGCTTGAAGGAATTGATTTATTGAAATTGGAATCTAACATACCAGTTTAGTATCAGGATGAGGAAAACTGAAGTAAATCTGATGTCTGAATTCAGAACTAATATTGATTATCAGAGGAACCAATGCTATCTCTCTCATTCCATAAGACCAATGCAACAAGAGAAATGTGTATTGTAATAACTTAGAAAAAACATATTAAAGATAAAGAGAAAGAATAACATGGGGAATCTATAGTCTGTATTACCTTGCCCCAAAGCCAAATATTATTTTCAAAGTATTTTCTGTCTTGTCTGCTCTTTTTCAAATACTCAAGCTGAGATTTAGACATATTCTTCCCCATAGTCTAATTTTCTCATTTTAGAATTGTACACAACTGTGTAAATCCTCACACCTTTCTTCCCTCCCCCTGTTGTGTATGGAAGATTGAAAGCAGCTCTAGATAAAAGCCAGAAAATTAAGAAAGCAGGCTCCCTTAATGGGCATCTGAAAGATTTATGAAAAAGCTCTTTGAAACTGCAATGTTAAAAGAAGGCATGTGAGAGTTTGAGCTTGCTAATGATGATCGACATGAGTAGAAGGGCTTTCCCTTAGGCAAGGATTGCATATGGCAAGAAATACTGTGGCAAGCAGTAATGGATGAATTATGTTACATCAGGGAGGGGCAGCATATGGCTCCTAAATGGCATGAGGACTCAGAATATTTTATGTGACTCATGCACCTGTTCCAAATGCTGAAAATGTCCAGTTTCCTTTGGCAAAAGTGGTGTTGTTTAGATAACTATTGAGCAAATCTTTACAGGGGATTCATCAATAATATTCATGTAATACAGCAGTTTTGCATGGTGACCCATGTCATGGCAGCTGTATGACTAAAGAGATCAACATCTAGCAAATCATTAAAAATGATTGGTGGGGCTGCACTTGGTTTGGAGGTCACATGTTGGGCAACTTGTTACATAGGTAATGTAGGAAATCTGTCAGTTGGATTTTTCTGAAGTTTATGTAAACATATCTGAATTGGGCTAATTGCTCATGCCCTTTTAATTCAGTGCTGAATTCAGCAAGTAAGCAGTGTTTTCAAAGTACTGTAACTATTTTTATGTCTAGTGGGAACGCAACTGTGTATGATCAAAGTCAATTTTTAGGTTTTTACTTTTTTTACATTTCAAATGTGACCAAGTGGAGAAAATCTATGTAGCTGCTAAGTGGCGACATCAACTTGATGGCACATAATCAGAAGTATAACCAAAGAAAATACTTGAGCTACAGCTCATATAATAATGTTGTAAGCTGCCCAAGTTATCTTTGTTTGAATTGGGCCCCCATGTAAAGTTGTTTAATAAATAAATAGGAATCAATTTAAGACAAATCATAAAAATCATGGTACTTGAAAAGTTCATGAAGTTAGGGTCTTCTGGGTGTCATAAATACATCTCTTGGACACTGAAATGTTGGAGCAGATCACCTTGAGATTGATTTATATCATATTTTTATGCCGCCTGGCAAAATCTGTATTGATTGTACTTCCGGTTCCGGATCGAGGCGTATGCAGTTGTGCGGAGAGACTCCTCTCTTCGCTGACTGCTTTTCCTCTGCCGGTAGACCCTTAATTGGGTCGAAAAGTCACCCTGGAGAGGCAACTACCGTTGAGGAGGCCCTCGTCGACTGTGGAAGGGTGGCAGCTCCTTCCGTGGTCCGAGATTGCTCCTTAGGGCCGACGGAGAAAAGATTGGCCAGTAAAATGGCCGATCACTTTGCTGCTGTAACCGAAAGTCAGAAGAACATCTAAGCGTAAAGAACCACCGTGGTTGATCCGGGTGAGACTTCCCCCCCCTCTCTTAGCCCTTCCCCCCCTGTAAAAAGCATTTTTGGAATTATTTCCCTCCTTTGAGAGAGCGGCCTTTGTCAGTGTGGGAAGAGAAGCTTTGAAAAGAAAGAAAATTAATTTCATTGACTATTTTTTACTTCTATTTACTTTGAGGTCTTGAAAAATTTTTTATTATTGAATTTCATTACTGGATTTAGTTTATATGTGAAGAATACTATTTTTTCCTGGTTTTCTTAACATTATTTTTGGTGTCTGGGAAGAGATTTTATAATCTACTGAGGACACCTGTGGAGAAATTTAAAACTGCAACTGTTTTTTTCCTTGTTTGATGCTGAGGTTGGTTTTGACCTTCAGATCATCATAAAAGGGAAAAGACAAAGAAGTCCCACAGCTGTTAAATATGTGGGGGTGGACACTGGCTAACTGTTATTGAATATAGCCTCCACTAAAAGATAACAGGATTGTTTCTAGTTACTATTGAAATGGAGAAACCCTATTTACAACTCAACTGTAAACTTATATTGGAAAAAATCTATGAAGCCACTGAGCAAGTATGTGTTAAAATAAAAGAGATTACTACAGAAATAAAAAAACAGAAATTCTGCTTTGAATTTACAAACTGACCTCCAGACTTCATTTGATTATCCTACAGACCAAAAAACAACAGAAGAGGAATCAATCAATACCAAAGAAGATTCTATGCCATTCTATATACAACCTATTGAGACTCCTGATGATCAAAAAGTGACTTTAACTAAACCATATACAATTTCAGAAGTAACAGGAATGGACGCGCAAATACAATTTATTATGAAGTATGACAATTTTGATAACCAACTACTAACCACAAAATTGGACATAATTGAGTGTCTTACTCAGCAGCATCAAATGTTGAGATTTGAATTTTTAAAGCAACAAGGGATCAATTACAAAGGAGTCAGGTTCCTAAAACAGAGGATGGGATTTTTTTTTTTTTTACTCAAATGATACCACGAGGAATAAAGAGAGATTTATTTGTTGATATAGAGCAGGCATGTCAAACTCGCGACGTTATGTGATGTCGCGCGATGTATCGGAGCTTTTTCGCCATTGCCAGCAATGGGGTGGGTGCGGCTCCGGTATGATGAAACTGACCCGCGGGCTGGCAGTTTGACACCCCTGATATAGAGGCTCTGTTATGGAAACCTGCTTGGCACAAAAAGAAAGCTAGAATAAGACTTAAGAGTGTGACCTAAAATTGTATGCAATGGGTTAAAAAGGCTTTTTAGACATGGATTGACTTAAGGTTTAAGATTTAGAATTATAAGTGGGAGGAAAAATTTTGGTTAGTAGAATATATATCTGAGATATAGACTGTATTTTTTGAATTATTGTGTCTACTTTATGTATGATAATTATTTTGTATTGGAAGGAGAATAAGAAAATGGATAGAAGATATGGTATTAGTAAATGAGATATTAGAACAAGAATAGAATATGTTTAGGAAATATAAGAATGTAATTGTGGGAATAATATGCTTTTTTTCTCTCTTTTTAGATATTATAATTATTATGTTATGAACAGAGGGAAATTACGGATACCCGAAGTTTAAATAATAAGTTTAGTAATGGCTAATTGAAATATGGTAATTGGAATTTTGTAAAGCTTAAATACAGGATTGGGATTTTTACAATTAATGGCTTTTTATAAATTTTATTAATTGATGGATTTGTATTAGAAATGTATTAATCTGAATATGTTACATGATTGGTGGGAACTAAAGAGGGAATTTTTAATGACTTAATTTGAATTATACATAAATGTGTTAGTTTTTGGATAATTGACTATCCCATCACCACGCTGTTTCCTAAGCACTTTGTTGTAAAAACTGAAAAACTTAATAAAACTTGTATTAAAAAAAAAAGAAATATCATAATTTACTGAGATACAAAATTTGCCAAACACTGAAAATAGCATGCAATTCCAATGATATCTGACTAGGATTTTAAACTTGGAATATAAGCAACAATGCCAGAATTAGAAGCATATATACACAACAGAAGTTTAATCAAATTCAAGAAAGAATGGTTTCTACCACCAACCACCTACTATTACTATTACTAATTTGTATACCACCCAACTCCCAATGATTCTGTGAGTGGCATATATGTATAATAGATTAAGCAGCATGGCAAATAGAGACATACTGCTTCTATGGAAGCCTAAATGCTTATAAACACAACAACTTGGTGTCTGGAAGTTGAGTCAGCTCCCTTTCAGATGTTTTGGATACCAAATCCTAACTTGTATAGCCTGTATTATGGTTGTAATAGTCTAATCCAGTGTTTCTCAACCTTGACAATTTTAAGGCATGTGGACTTCAACTCCCAGAATTCCACAGCCAGCAATGCTGGCTGTGGAATTCTGGGAGTTGAAGTCCACATGCCTTAAAATTGTCAAGGTTGAGAAACACTGGTAATCCATCTAGATGGTTCCAAGTTAGGGATACCAAATTTACCACCCAGGTTCTCTTTATCTGTTTATAAAGAGAACAAACCTGTCTATCCTTTTTCTATAATCATTTAGTACACATTATTGTTTACAATATTGTTTACAGAATAATAGAACATTTATAGCTATAAATGATAAAGGTAATTTTAGTTTAGTACAAGTGGAAGGTATCAGATGGATAAAGACCAGAGTAAGGTTAAAAATAGACCTTTTGCTTTACCTCAGAAAATTGCATGATGCATGAAGCTTTTCATTATTTTTATTTCGTGACAGAATAAAGGAGAGGTTTACTAAGAAATATAGAGGGACAGGCTATAAGTTTCTCATTATGAAAAAGGTTTGTTGTTAGAAGCAGCATTCTTGATTGTTGAATTCATCTTTCATCAACATTGTTTGTCTTGGCTTGTGCCAACCCTGAGACAACCAATATTGGACTGTTTCAGATGAACTGAAGGAGGCATGTTTAAAGACAAAGGTGCAAGATTTTGTAATGTGCTTTATTCATTTTTAAAAGTTCCATTTTGTAGCCAACACTCTTTTCTGTTCCAGGAGGATATACTGAAATATTGTTTTTCCATGGGTGTGTTACTATATTTGTTTGCCCAATCTACTAATGGATTTTGAAGTGGTCCTTCTTGTAAGTTGGGTAAATTTTGTGTTTGACCTGGCATTGCTTACATATTGTGTAACTACTTGTTTTTTCTTTCAAAGCAATAGCTATGTTAAAAAAAATGGGGTGAGGTCTTTGAGTACCCCATGGGATCACTTCCATGGACTTTTGAAATAATTGGCAGAGGAGCAATTCTGATCCAAACTGCAGTTGATAGATTGTAAAATACTGCCAAGAGGTATTCTAGTGGTATATTTTGGCATTCTATTTCTTTTTTATTTTAACAAATATTTTTAAGAAATAATGCAATTCAGATTGAGCTTTGGCACATTCTGGAAGATTAATGATGGACCTCAGACATCAAGCAGCCTATTCTTGATTTAGTCTTAAATACCATTCAAGTTTGTTGCAAAAGTCAATATGCTAATTGTATGTATTTGTTTAAAGACTTCTTAACCTTGCTTTTTAGGTAAAAGGGCTCATAGAGTGATTTGTAAAGTTATGTAGTATGACTCTTCCTGCCCTCTGACTCACAATTCAGGTTATCACATACAGTATATAGAGAAAAAGAGACTAGAGGGAAGAGGAACAAAATGAAATACAGTGGAAAGGAGTTCAGATTGATAGGTAGATATTGCGTTGTTTTTTTAATAATAGTAATAACAAAGTAACTTCCTTTTCCCGTCTCCTTGAAAGAAAAATCTGATAACTTTTTCCCATGAAAAGACTGAGCTTTGTTCAGTTCTGGAGTCATTCTAAGAAATATGATTTTGATATCAGGATCTGGTTGGTAGCTCTCAGGATTTTAGTAAAATCATAGAAGAGTGTGTAAGCTTGAAGTCTACATACCGTGTTTTCCTGAAAATAAGACCCAACCAGAAAATAAGCCCTAGCCTGATTTTTTAGTGTGTTCCTAATATAAGCTATACCCCCAAAATAAGCCCTAGTTAAGATTGTCATCAGCCCTGGTGGTGAGGGTGGTGGCCAGCACAGGAGGCAATAAGTGTGTAGCAGCCATAGCACGTGCAGCACAGGTGAGTCCTAGTGCAGCGATCACCAGACTGGCCCTCCAATCAGAAGCATGGGGGGGGGGGAAGGCAGGTGATCCAAATGTGCAACACTAGCAGCAGATGGAAGCAGAGGTACGGGGTGGAGGCAGGTGATCCTGACGTTCCACAGCTGCTTGGACAGGTAATCAACTCACCTATGCTGTACGAGCTGTGCAGCCCCAGAGTGCGCCAGCAAAGGGGCATATGTGCTGCGGCTGCTGCCGGACACCATTGGCCCCCGTGTGCTTGCCACCTGTTGTGCACGCACTGGGGGGGCATCTGGCTTGGCTGATCACCCTGATACCTTGTTCTCCGAAAATAATCCCTAATGTGTCGTTTGGAGCAAAAAAAAAAAAAATTAGACTGGGTCTTATTTTCAGGGAAACATGGTAGTATCTGCCCAATCTACTTGATCTTGCAGATTCCTTTGATGTTATGTAATCTATTTGGGCCTGGAAGTGCACCTTCTCTATAGCAGATGGGGTCTTCCTTGAGATCCAGATGGCTCCAACTCTGCTCTTGTTTAGAAGAGCCACGAATACCTGGCTTTTAACCCAGGCCTTTGGCAAAGGAGAATGAGATCCTCCACTTCATTCAATCTGATCTGTTGTGCTTGCTATTTTTTATCTATCTTTTATTGATTTCATTATAACTACTTTGACTGTTGTGAGCTGCCCAGAGTATAGGGAGTCAGGTACATACAAGTTTAATAAATAATGATAATAATAACTGGGCAATCACTTGCAATTAGAATATTACAAAAAAACAACAACCAAAGGCTTAATTTTGACTGCTCAAGAGCAAGCTATTTGAAGTAATGCAGTCAAAGCCAGAGTTAAAAAAATCATCAAGATTGTTTCCCCTCCTGACACTACATGATGACTGGTTCAAGCATCTGTATGCATTTGAATACTAACATTAGTTCGTCAAAAGATCTCAACTATGGCAGATAAAAATGAAATTAGATGATTATGGTAGGCTTATATAGGCCTTCCTTTTCTGTATTGTATCATAGTTGTAAAATGTGAGTCTGATGTCATTTGCAAAGCATTTTGCTGTTTTCATCTGGGGAATTTATTTAGTGGTTAGCTAGACACAGATGCATCTATTTCTGTTATATCATTTATGAAGGACTGATTCCAAATGGGATGTCTCTGTGTATGGCATAATATATGGAAATACAATTATATGTCTTCAACTGACTTGAATAACTCTCTCCTGCAATAACAACTGATTGCAGTAAGAATGATGTATTGTTTTTAATTGTATTATAATGCCTTTTCCCCTTGAATTTTCCAGTTTTAATTATAATTCTACAGATAATTGAGGCAGTAACATTATTCTTCTTGGTATTCTCATATCAGTCCTATGAGTGGGTTAATTTGAGAGATACAATAATTACTGCACAGAATAATTTTATGCCGTGATTGAGTTGAGATTTGAACCCAAGTCTCCTTGGCCAAAATCCAACGTTTAGTGCTACTTATTGTTATCTTCATTCTTCTCACTGGTATATATGCATCTCAAATACATATTACAGTAGGTTCATACGGGCAAAATATTAGTTTTGTAAGCTGGTATTTTTTTGTGAACACTTATCACAATATGCAGATGAATAATTTTGGTACTGTATGTTCACGTTCCCTAAAGAACAAGCTATTATAAACCTCCAATTTTCTATCCTGGATATATGCTGGATTATAAAACTCATTATCTCTTGTTATCATATGCAGAGTGACCTTATGGGTTGTTATCAGCTGTCATATCTCTGCAGGTATTAAAATCCATTCTTTTCTGGAATACTGTCACTATATCAAAAGATACAAGGCAGCACAAGATAAGAAAGAAATATTCCATTACAAACTAGAACTACAAATTGGTGCAATGGGATTTTTTTTTAGGGAGGCTACCGCTCAGCAAAATGAAATATTTACAAACTTTTCTAGATGAGACTGTTCCATGTTCGCAGTAGATTTCCATGTTCCCATTTAAAAACTATTTGTTCTGGTCTTTAGTAGCCAGCAGTCTGGATGAAAAGAGGTTGCAATGTACTTCAGACAGGACTCATTTCAGCCAGGCAGTAGGGGGAAAAAAAGAAACATAATTTTTCTCCTGCATAAATTCCATACTCACAGATCTAATAATAATAATAATAATAAAGTTGGAAGGGACCTTGGAGGTCATCTAGTCCAACCCCCTGCTCAGGCAGGAAACTCTATATCAATGGTGGCGAACCTATGGCACGCTTGCAGAGGCGGCACTCAGAGCCCTCTCTGTGGGCACGCCCCAGCCCTGGCTCCCCCTGTGGCACCCTCCTCACCAGCAGCCCCCCAGAAGAAAGTCGCCTCAAAGTGCGGCCCACACAGAGCAACGCAGCCAAGGACATGGCAGCCAGGCAGCGGGGACAAGACTCTGCCTTCATGCCCCATCATGCGCAGTTGATGCTGTAGGGCGCGAGCAGAGGGCATGGACGCCATGGCACTTCTGGGATGCCTGGGCGATCTGCGGCGGGCCATGGAGGCGGTGAGTTGCCCTGCAGGTGGGTGGGGTGGTGGGCAGGGCAGGGGGTGGGGTGGGGTGGGGTGGGATGGAGCAGACAGGATGAGGGTAGAGCAGGGGCAGGTGGGGGAGCAGGGCGGGGCTAGTTTTGGGGCACTCGGTCTCTAAAAGGTTCACCATCACTACCCTATACCATTTCAAACAAATGGCTGTCCAGTCTCTTCTTTAAAACTTCCAGTGTTGGAGCATTCACAGCTTCTGGAGGCAGGTTGTTCCACTGGTTAATTGTTCTAACTGTCAGGAAGTTTCTCCTTAGTTCTAGGTTGTTTCTCTCGATTAGTTTCCATCCATTGCTTCTTGTCCTGCCTTCAGGCGCTTTGGAAAATAGCTTGACTCTCTTCTTTGTGGCAGCCCCTGAGATATTGGAACACTGCTATCATGTCCCCCCTCGTCTTTCTCTTCATTAAACTAGACATACCCAATTCCAGCAGCCGTTCCTTATATGCTTTAGCCTCCAGTCCCCTAATCATCTTTGTTGCTCTTCTCTGCCCTCTTTCTAGAGTCTCAACATCTTGCTGATGTATCCATGAGGCTACCAGGTCTGGAGAAAAACAGTATTCAAAAAACCCTCTCAATATAAAAGAAGCACTGCTGGATCTTACCAAAGCAAATCTTATTCTTAACCCTCTTTCTTGGAGGCCAGTGATATTCAGCCTTCTACTATTATTGAGCTCAGTGCTGATACTCATATAGTTAACTCTTATGAGAGATGTATCCCATTGTCTTTTCTTCTGCTATAGTCATCTTGTGGTGATGAATTTCATAAACCAGAACATATTATCTCTCTTTTTAAAAAATTGGATGTACTGTACATCCAATTAGTTTTACTGAGCAACTCCAGATTGTTTTTTCCCCCTTGCATAGCCTTTACTTGAAATAACTGGATCCAAATTTTTCCTTTAAAGAGAAGAGCCTATCTTGTTAGCTTAAATGGGAAAGAGATGTTAAAATTCATTTGGGACCTTATTTTTGTTTAGATTTTACATATCCTTTTGGGGGAAGGCATGGTTTTGTTCAATTTACATTTACATTTACATTTTTTATTTAAAACTATTTTGTTGGTGTGTTATTTTGATCTATCTGGCTGCATTTACCTTCAGATATTGGTATATTTTTCTGTATAGGTTTAAGTATTATTGGTCTTTGATTCTACATAACAAAGTTGATGTTAAAATGGCTTTAATTTGCCATATCCAATTGGCCATTTGGATGATATGCATGTTTAGAACAAGCATTTGTCCTAACTTTGCTTCTTTTTCCTCCTAAAAATTATATGTATAAGAAATTGTGAGCATGCACTTATGCTCATTCTGAACTTGGCAAGATGATTTTATGCTGCCTGCCATTCCAACCAAGCATGCAGCATTTGGAGGACACCAGGCTGGAGTAGCGGACCTGAAGACTAGAACCTACGAGTTGTTGAGCTTTCCTTGTTTTAGCTTTTCGACTCTGGTTGTTCTGTATCATACTGTCCTCCCTCCCATCTTATTACCAATATTTAGCCTTTTGCATAATGTATAATGTATACAATTTGGTTTCTGTAATTTGTTGGAAGTTCTGTATGTTGATATTTATGGATCAATTTTCCTTCCCATTTCCCTAGGCCAAAATAATAGATGAGGATTTTAGTCAGTAATGATTTGACTATTTGTAATCGCATATTTCAAAAGTTTTGCTTCCTCCTGAAATCTAGTCTAACTAGCTCTCTGGTGACCTTCTAAAACTAGCTGTTGCTGTGCATGTCTTCATTTTATAGACCAGAGGTGAGGAGTGTTCCCTATCTTTGACTGGCTTTTTCAAAAAAAATAAAAAATAAAAGCCATTTTACATACTACCCAGAAGACAGAACAACCTCTCCTTTTGGGAGAGGACCTTGTGCGGTAGCCCTTTCATTGTCACTTCAGGTTTCATTGTCTGAAATGCTTCCCCCAGGTAAAACTGTGCTTTTTGTCTCCTCAGTTGCGAGGGAGATATTAATAATCCTCAAGATTTGCAAAGTAAAATAAATCTTAAGATTTAGGTGATCATGCTATAATACTCAGAATGACTCTAGAATATTGACTATTGGGGAAACTAATTTTTTTTTTAAAAAAACTGGTTTGGAAGCAAGGAGTAACTGACTAACTAAAACAGGAAGCAAATAGCAGTTTACATTGCAAAATTTTATACAGGTTCAATTTCTTCCTCTATATCAGGAATAGATAATCTATGGGCTTCTGGCAGCCTCTACTATTTTATTGTGTGTGACTTCCAAAGACAGTGACCTTGTGCTGCTGAAATATGAAGGTACATTTTTGCTTTAAAAACCCCAAAGAAACAAGGAACATATTAAATCGCTAGTAGGGGTTAATGCACCTATTTTAATAAAACAACAACACTATGTCTCAAATTCTTTTGAAGTGAAACATGAAAACTACAATTTGTGTCAGTGGGAACAATCAATTCACTTCCTGCAAAATACACATTTTTATTCCCAATGTGTTCTGAGTACATGCTTTGTTGTTTTTATTTAGCTTAGATCAAGAATATACCACAGTGTTTGAAGAAATATAAAAACTCGAATGAGCATACTCTTGGAAGTATAAATTGGATTGACTTGCTTAACAGTGAGAATGAAATGAAATTTTTAACCATCTCTGCTTACAATGCTGTAGAATTGACCATCTTCTACATTTCCCTTTCTTTGGTTCACTATCTCAGTTTGGAGATTGTAAAAAGCACTTTTTGAAGATTTTCCCCTTTGCTGGTGCTTGAGAAGGGGAGAGAGCCTTCCATCAGCCATATTGATTTCATCTTTTTTGCCATGAATGCTTAAGCCACTGCTTATACCAAGTAATTGGATTATTGTTTCTCTGGAATCTTTCACATCTGTAATATGTTACTCTTTTTTTTTCATGCATAGATTTATCTCCCCCCCTTCCCTTTGAAAATAAAAAGGAAACATGAATATGAAGCTACCTACTGGACCACCTGTCTATTTTATCACTTATTTATTTTTTAGCATCCAGTGATTTTTCTCTTTCAGTTGTGAAAGCTGCGTGGAGCTGCTGTTTGTTCGGGGAGCTGGGAATTGCCAAGAGTGTGATACCCCTTTGCGGAAGAGCAACTTCAGAGTACAACTCTTTGAGGATCCAGCTGTTGACAAGGAGGTGGAAATCCGTAAGAAGGTGCTGAAAATGTAAGTATCAGAAAGCCTCAATTAAGAGAAGCCACTTCTTTTTTTGTTTGTGTTTTCAAATTCATTTTAGCCATGTTTGTGAAAAGGGTTTGTTTAAAATATTTGCAAAATATTCTTATCTCGATCTCAATATATTGCTCAGGAAAGTATTTTTTCTGTTTTCTGGTATTTTTCTTTGTTTTTTTTAATACAAAATAGGGCAGAGCAATGCACAGAAACAAAGAAACAAAGACACCTGATTTGTGCATAAATATCATTCCATATGACAATATTTCAGGCAGGAAACTTCAATTCTTTCTCTTAGTTCTGATGTGTTGGGAGTTTTAATATTGGTTGTTAACATGAATACAAGCTAATTCTGTGACTGCCAGCAGTTTGATTCTCATCGGCTTAAGGTTGACTCAGCCTTACATCCTTCTGAGGTCGGTAAAATGAGGACCCAGATTATTGGGGACAATGTGCTGACTCTGTAAACTGCTTAGAGCTGCAAAGCACTATGCAGCAGTATAATAAGTCTAAGTGCTATTGCTATTATGTGGAATTAACTAAAACCAGCAAAGTTGCTGAGCATAAAAACTAGTAAGGATGGTATTTTTACTTTTTTTTCCTTATTGCTCTTTAGCTAACTTATCATAATCATTTAAAAATATGAGTCATTACCTGGCTTCAGGCTTATATGATCTTGTTCAAGACCTTTAAATGAAATAACAAACTTGAGATTATAATTTTCTTAGCTCTTTAGATCCCTTTTATCCATTTGTCATTCCTCTATTCTGCTGTCTTTGGGGAAGCGTTTTTATTAGCTGCTGACTCACTCAAGGTTCAGAAAAGATCAGTTTAGATAAAGTCTGAGTGCTTGGCTTCTCAGAAAGGATGAAGACAGAATGTCAGAAGTTTATATTTTTGAATGCCCAGATATAATCCTATTTTTTTTTGTATGTCTCTTTGCAAAGATACAATAAAAGAGAGGATGACTTCCCCAGCTTAGGAGAATACAACGATTTCCTGGAAGAAGTGGAAGAAATTGGTAAGTTCTAATGTGTGCATATTTGATGCCCTGCATGCTTTTATTTCCTCATTGAATGTTAAAGCTGAGCCTCTCTTCACTGATCTTTATTGGAGCACTTGCTGATTGGCTAATTACTTTCTCCTTGCATTTTTAATCAAGAGCTCTTCAATTGGAGGGATGCATCTGAGTAATAAATGTTTCTAGCAGTCATAGTAAGGATGGGTTGTGGTATGGTGGGAAACACATACAGCAGATGTGGTTATAAAAATGCCTTGTAGGTTATTGCTGGGACTGCAAAAGAGAAACTCCCTCCAAAGAAAAAGGGGAAGGAGTACCATTCGGTTCTTAATCTTGGCTTCCATTTGCCTTTATTCACCGTGACAGTAGCCATATGGCCCCCCTGTAATCCTCTTGCTGCTTCAAGTACAGTAGCTGGGAGGACTCAAGACATTTGACCCTACATACATTTTGGCAATGTATTTATGGGGCTAATGCAGAAGGACAGAAGTTAAAGAGCAAGATGATGTCTCTTTTTTCTCTCCTTCTTTGTTGGATTTCAGGCCTACAGATGCTATAGCTTGGGGGCTGTCTCATTTTGTTGGCAATTGTAACAGAACATTCTCATTGGGGAATGTTGACTTAAAGGATTGGGTGGGAAATAGGATCTTTCTTCCATTGGAGACCAAGGCATGTTAATAGGGGAGAGATGTATGTGCTCTTTGAGGTCTTGTTAATATTTAATGCCTTCCCTCTATTTATGGCTATACTCCAGTGAGCTTTTAGTGTGCATATTTCAATCGAATCCTCCTCTCCTTACCCTGCACAGAATTTATCCGAGTATAGGTGGCGAGATATGCATGACCTTTGGGGCTGAGTTCGCCCAAACCTTTCCCTTTAAGAAGTCCCCTGGATCTACATTAGCTCTTGCTTGCTATCTGGGCATTAAAGTTTGCTCTTGGTTTTACTTTTCTCTTTTTGTTTCTGCCCCTGCTCTTAACTGTATCATAAAAAGAAGTCAAAAGTGGGTAATAGTAAGCAAATTAATGTAAGTACAAATTATTTCACACGGTTGTGACTTGCAGTGCCACTGTTATTTATTTTACTTTCAGTAGTCCTGTTTCTTATTGTATTCAAAAAAATAATCAAGCTGTAATAAGTTCCTGTGCTCAGTCACTCAAGCCCTGGTCATGTCTTGCTTGGACTACTGCAATGCGCTCTACATGAGGCTACCCTTGAAGAATATTCAGATGCTGCATCTGGCATAGAATTTAACTGCGAAAAACACTTCTTGGAGCCCCTAAGGTAGCCCATGCTCCACTGCTGTTCCACGAGTTGCACTGGTTGCCAGTTTGCTTCCGGGTCCAGGTGTTGGTTATCATCTTTAAGGCCCTTCATAGCATGGGTCCAGGTTACCAGGTTAGATGGGTGAGTTACATTGGTAGAAGGGGCATGCTGCAGACTCCATCGGTCAGGGAATTCCAGCTGGCGGGGTCCAGGGGAAGAGCCTTTTCAGATGTGTCTCCTGCCCTTTGGAACATTGTGTCCTTCGAGATGAAATCTGCGCCCATCCTTTTGGCCTTCCGAAAAGGCCTGAAGACTTGGCTCTGCCAAATGGTCTGGGATCCCAATGGGGATACGTCGTTCTGGTTAACGGAATGATAAGACCCCCCTTCACATCCCCCTCCCATATGCATTGTATTCTCTTCCTTCTCTTCCCTAACATTATTTTAAACTAATGTTATTGTTTTAATTTTTAATATATTTATTGGTTGTTAATGATTGTAAGCTTCCTAGAGTCATCACCAGGCTAGATGGATGGCATATAAGTTGAATAAAACAAACAAACACAAAACAAACAAATAAGCATTGACTGATCATTTTTGGACAAGAGAGCTGACACAGGCGAAGCAAAGCTGATATCAGGTGTGATCAGGCAAGGAGGGTGAGCTAACACGCCAATTCGCCTGAAGCAAGTATAGATGTCATTTTGATCAAAAATTAAGTTGTTCAAATTCTGAAGAGCCAGTTCAGACCTGGGAAGCCTTATACCAGTGTTTCTCAACCTTGACAATTTTAAGGCATGTGGACTTCAACTCCCAGAATTCCACAGCCAGCAATGCTGGCTGTGGAATTCTGGGAGTTGAAGTCCACATGCCTTAAAATTGTCAAGGTTGAGAAACACTGCCTTATACAGTGAGATGAAGGCCAATGATTCTTTTTGTCATCCAGTCTTGATGGGTGACAAGCAATAGTTCTTTCTGGCCGTTTCTGGAACCTGTGGTGCCAAAGAGCTTGAACAAAAGGCTAGCAGCTCCCTCTTCTGGTGAGGTAGCACACTGAGTGAGGGAGCTGGGCCTGAGCATCCCCAGCTCTGTGGTGGGAGATTTGTGCTGCAGCTGAACTGGGTTTTTTCCCCCCAGCACTACAAATTTGACTAGTGATTGTGTGTGTGGTTTTGAATGCATGCATACATACCTACCTCACACCACACAGCCTTACAAGTTAAATTGGAATTTTCTTCTTTTGATTTTGAGGGTTTTTTAAAGATATGAAAGTGGTATTAAAAACAATTTGCGTTGTGCTGTATCTTAACATCTTAAAGGCAGGCCAATATGTAAAAGAACGAAAGAGAGATGAACAAAATTACATTTGTCTACCTCCTTTTTTCTTGCTTCTTCGGATTGTGAAGGCCTAAGACAGGTTTATTTGGAAATGTATGTTGTGCTTCAGTGTGATCACATAAGAAAGACTTTTCTCAGTTGTCTACATAACAATCATCTGTACTAATGCCAACCTGAGAAATTTGCTTCCTGAAATAGAGTAACAAATGGGCCTTCATGGTCCACTGCATTATATCCTGTCCCAGCTTGACAAATGGGCATTCTGGGAATTGCAGTCCTAGCTTAACTGGAGGTGCTAAACTGTGAGAAGGTGTCACATGGGTGTCCAAAGCTAGTTATGTTAATTACCACTGAGAACATCCCATAGATGCTATTCCCTGATAAAAGGTTAAATGATAACATTCATTCATTCACTCATACATTCTATTTTGTGCCTTATTTTTCCATTCCTAGGTAACTCATAACTCATAAACAAAACACAATATTGATCAAGATTATAGGAAGTTATTATGGTATTAGCAGTATTTTTATTTAGTTATGTGCATGTATCTAAGAGTAGCACAATTTTATTTCTTTTCCTTCCACAAAAATAATCTTAGTTTTGTGAAAGAGATTATTTAGGCCAAAGTTATACCCAGTGAGTTTTCATGGCTGAGAATGAACTAGAACCACATGGGGAAGGTGGTTATTGTGATTAAAGGTGATACAACCCATTACAGAATCTAGTGGACAATTGCATTTCTATATTTTTCACATGTTGGATTATTTTGTTTATGAAATAACAAAATAGAGTAAACTTTATTTTATCTGTTCATTCCATTTTACATATTGGTAGAACTCACGTGAAGTTCTAATATCATTCAGTGGCATACTTACGCAAAAATCCAAAATGAAACAAACACCTTTTCACAGAACATTAACAGCTTGCTGGCTTTTTTATTCTAAACTTTGACAATCAGAAGTGGCTGCCTTATTCTGACCCCAGCCTGTAGTATAGCTGAACTATTTTCTGCATCCTTTCTAGCTTCCCAATATTCTTACAAGAATTGAGCAGTGTCTAGAACTGTACCCAGGATTCCAAGTATGGTTGAGCCAAAAGTTAACAATGTGGTATTATATAAGAAGCATAATGGGGAAAAATACAATCAAATCTAGACTTTGACTTCAGCATTGTTGAAGAATTCATTGCATTTCTAGAGACTTGCTTCTCTTCCTGTACAGTTGATAATGCTTGAATTTTGCATTTTTCACCCTTAGAATAATCCTGTGACCTATCTTTTCAGCAGTGACTACAATAACTAGGCTGTTGCTTGATAGAATTATGGAACAACTTAGGATAAAACAAAATTGAAATAAAAGTATGTGAATATAGATAATCTCACCACTAATTTTTAGAAGAAACATCTTCCAAAATTTCTAATAGTAACTATTATTTTAAAAATAGGAATATTTTGGGAAATATTATTTTTGGAACAAAGGCAGAGCTTTTAATGTTTACTGATATATAGCTGTCCTCCTTTCCTCTCCTCTCTTCTTCTCTTCCCTTCCCTCCCCTTCCCCATTGTTTTTTTTTTAATCAAAATTGATCCAGTATTCAACCTCACCAACAATGTTGATGTAGAAAGCACAAGAAAGAAAATGGAAATATACCAGAAAGAAAACAAAGAAGTTATTCATAAAAATAAGATTAAATTGGTAAGTTTTGTAGGGCTTGTTTGTGTCATTTTTTTTCTGAATTAATTGAAAGAAAGGAATTAATAGCAAAATATTTAAAAGCACCTGTTCCATCCGCTCATCCATTTTTTGAGTTCCTTTATCTGGTGACTTGAACATATAGGATATAGATATCTGCATTGTCATTTCAACAAACCACCAGGGAAAATAGAGTAGACTGAAGTATCCATGACATATAAGGAAAAACATGTTTGGTTTTTGGTATATTTGGTTTCCAGCTTTGCTTAGAATTCTTGAAACATGGATTTAATCTAATCTTTGATTGAACAAATAAGGGAGGTTCAGATCATTTGGACATGTTTCTATTGTTAGATTTGAATGAGATTTAGCCTATTTCTTAAGGAAATAAGATCTTGGTACCTTTATCTTGTTAGTCTGAAAAGGACGCTCATGAGATGACTTCTGTTATGGGAAAGGATGATATCAACTCCTATCTGTGTCAAGATACAAGAAACTTTATAATATCCTTGATGTCCATAGTTGACTTTTCCTAAGTGTAGATACTAGCTGCTTTTTTCCACGTTTTCTGTTGCCCTAGTCTTGTACCTTTAACAAGTTTCAGTTCAGAAGTATTAATTATTATGGTTCTGCTTAGTCTCGAGAACAAGATGAGCTGGAAGAGGCACTGGAGGTTGAAAGGCAGGAGAATGAACAGAGGCGGCTTCTTATACAAAAGGAGGAACAAATGCAACAGATGTTGAAGAGGAAGAATAAACAGGAACTTCTGGATAAGTTGGTAAGTAATGAAAGAGACAGGTTTAATAAGCAACTACATATTACTGACTTCTGAAACGGACTGATTATATTTCTCTTTTGTATGGTTTATTCCTTTTTTCCTACCACCAAAGAATAATACTAAAGGATTAACTCAGAGTTTTCCTTTATTATTCTTTTACTTCTTGCAATCATTGCAGCTCTTTCCTTATGAAATTCAAGAAACATCTGTAATCTTTATTTCTTAGACAGTCCTATGGAATAGATTATTAACAGCTTAACAAAAACTGAGACTATATAGGGATTTGAATACTAGTATTTTTACTCTATACTGGTTGAATGAGCTGGAGTAGAATATTGGATTTCTGCTGAGAACTGGTTTTTCTGCCTTTTCTCTTTTCTCTCTCTTCGTAATTAGTTGTCAGTTCAACACACACACACACACACACACACACACACACACACACACACACACACACAGGATTATGGATATATTTTAAACCTAAATTGAAAGGTGGGAGAGTAAGGCAGGAGCCAACTACATCTACAAAAACTATTAAGGCAGCTGAAGCTATCACCCTTATCTCAAAATTGGCAGAGTTGGTAGGTAACCTGGCAGCAGAGAGCATCCTTGGAAAGACTACTCACCAACCAGTTAGCATGGAAAAATACACTGAGTGGAGCCAAGTGGTTTGCTGATTGCTTCTTTTGTTAGCTAGGGTAGAGAGGAGGAGGAGGAGGAGTTGGAGTTGTTTGGCTTCAAAGTTGATGGACATGTATCTGGAGCTGAATTCTTATAAATAACAGTTTCAAAGCTAGAAGGGGAAATGCTTCTCTTTAACTTAAGCAAGCCTGTTGAAGTAAGGAAGGGGAAATTGCATGCTGGCTCTTCCCAGCCTTTATCCCATAGTATATTTTTTTAAGCTGTGGGGGAATTTTTTTACAGTTTAAAATAACTAAATGAAGGATATATTTCTTCTAAATCTCATTTCCCACCCCTCTTCAGTCTTTATATAAAATATTTCCAAATCAGCTTCAGCTTGAAAGAATGTAAAAAAAGCAAACAAAAATGGGCTATTCCAACATCTAAAATCTCAAATAGTTATATTCAAAACAACAAATGATTTTGAATTTTTGCTTGCAGAATAAGAGAAAATAGAGTGAAAATAAACTGAACGTATGAGGGCTGAGGAAAATAGCAGTCCTTTCTTTGATGTAACATTTAGGAAAACTTACCATTGACTAGCCTCATGATGTTTTCTATTTCTATCAAATGCCCACTCCACATTATCTGCTGAAATCTTCAAGTCACTAGTAAATTCCATTAGCTTTTGTAGGAGAGCTAGATACACAAAAATCATTTTGAATTGAGGCTCAGCATTCCAGGAAATGTTTAGTAACTAGCAGTACAAAAGGGGGAAAAGTATAATTGTGATGGATGGGGAATGTTCATTTGCACTGTGCAATCTGCAACTACCTAGGGTTTGACCTACTAGTCTGCAATATACAGAAAAACTCATTAAGTCATGCTCCAGAGATGGCTGTCCAACCTCCTTTTAAAATTCTCCAGAGAAAGAAGTTACAATCTTCTTAGGTAGCCTGTTCCATTGCTGTATAGATCTTACAATCAATTGACATTGAAAATGAAAGAAAAAGAAGACTCAGTTTATTTTAGAACATGGGATACTTTTTATCATTGGCTAGAAAAATGAGGTAGAGAGAAAGGAACTTAATATGTATTAGTAAACTAGGTATTGAAATCCAGACAATATGTTGCTGACAATATATTAAGCACTAAAGTGCTTCTATCAATTTTGTTAACCTCCTCTGAGTTGGTTCTAATTTGTCAATGTTCTTTTGTAAATATAGTGACTATACAAAGTATTCCAGGTATGTCTCATCATTGTAGAGCCAAAGGAATAAAGATTTATTTATTTAACTTGTAGGACTGCATAAACATCAGTGACTCAAGATGTCATGCAATAACATTTAAAACATCACAAAATGGAGTTGGGCAAACCTTCCAATTTTGTGTTATCTGCAAATTTGATAAGCAGGTATCAATTCCATTTTCCAGGTTACTAATAAAATGTTGAATAATATGGTTCCAAGATAGATCCTTAATTACTAGCTTGATGTAGAACCATTAATCCTGATTCTCATAATTAGTCAGTTAACTGCTGTCTCTTTAGTGTTGTACCATCTAAATCATATTTTAACAACTTGTCAATGAGAATATTATGTAGAACCTTGTCTAAAGTTTGCTGAAATTTAGGTAGCTTATATCCATAGCATTCCTCTTATCCACCAAAATATTTACTTTGTTAAAGGTGACAGTGAGCTTTATTTAATATGACTTATTTTTTTTGCAAAATCCTGCTGACTCTTAGAAATCACGATGGTTTCAAATGACCTACTTTATTACTGGCTGTAACACCTTTTTAGGTACTGATGTGAGGCTCAGTGGGATTCTCTATTTTCCCCTTTCTTGAAAAGGAGGGGCCACATTTGTTCTTTTCTCGTCCTTCGGCATCTCCCCAATTCCATAGGTCTCTTCAAAGTTAAATAATAAAGGACCTGACAATGTTTAGTCATCTTTCAGTATTCTAAGATGCATTTCATAAGGGTCTGAGGACTTGATTCCTACTGCATTTACCATATTTTATGTTTCTTTTAATGTATTTTTGTTTCCATATAAGCATACTCTTGGTCACAGTAATTTATTTATTTTTTCACATTAATTCCTCACAACAAATGATATACTACCCACTAGGTTTCTACCAGTAATTGTGCGCTTTAAAATTTCTTCAACCATTTCCCCATCTTTGCACATGTGCAAATGTAGCTGCCACATTGTTAATAGGTTTGATTAAACATTTTTTGGTGAAACCAGCCAATGGCTTTGTTTTAATGAAATGACCGACTGTCATTTATTAACAATATTTATCGCAAATATCTCAGATGGGGTGTATCAAAGTCATACTCAAAAAAGAATAAAAATACTACATCTAATTAAATCTTCAGTAAGCAGTCTTTTGGATGATCCTCTAGAAGAGATCATGAGGGTATAGGGAAGGGGAAGATCTGTTTGGTCAAAGTTCAGCTGGCCAAAGTTCAGCCAGTAAATAATATACCCTGGACTTCATCCAGAATCTTGGCTAGTTTTTTTGAAGGAGCCAACCTCTGGGTAGGAAGTTCTATAATCTAAGTTGAGAGATGGTGACTAGCTCCACACTCAGCTTGCTTTATAACTAAGAGAGGATTTTATTTTAGTTCCTCTTCATTGTAGTCTTATACTATAATCAGAGAGAGCACAGTCTCTCACCATATTGGCCCTCCCAAAGGAGGGTTTCTCTATCCCGGCTAAGTGGAAGAATACTGATCATACCTTTTGCTCTCATGTGGCAAGGAAGGAACTATATAGGAAGTATTCCTGAAAGTAGATGTACCTTACATATAATTAGACTATAAAGGTCAATTCAAAATAGCTTTATCATTAACAGTTTACTTTTTATAATGACTTAAGAGAGGAAAAGGAGGGAAAGCTTATAGTGAGTCACCAAAGTGTTTCCAACTCAAATTTAAACGCTCTTTTAATTTAGATGAGCTGAACATTATTTTCTTATAAAGCAATTGGTTTTATGGGAAATCCATTTTGCCAAATGCCTTGCAAAAAAGAGCAGTTATAAATAATCTTTAGAAAATGACCAAAATAGGTAATTGAAAGACCTCTGGGTACACATCGTTACTAAACATATCTATTGTAAGTACGTTGTTAATGACCGAAAGGTAAAGTGAAGGGCAGGAGTTTGTGTTATTTTCTTCCCCTAAGGCAAATACTGTCAATCTTTTTTGTTTAAGGCCAACTTCAAAAGTTAATTATTGTGAAGAAAAATATTTTGAAGAATATTCCTAATTCTGAAATGTGTTTAAATATTCTAAAATAGTTGTATTAGTAGTAAGGATTTTCAATATTCTCCTCAAGTACAAATTCTCATTCAATAATAGTAATTATTTTTTTCCCTGTTCATTCTTGTCCAGTTCTCACAGACTGCCTGGATAAATCCCTGTAGTTTTTTGGGCAAGGTTTTTCAGAAGCGGTTTGCCATTGCCTCCTTCCTAGGGCTAAGAGAAAGTGACTGGCCCAAGCTCACTCAGTTGCTTTTGTGCCCAAGGAGGGACTACAGTTTATGTTTTCTTGGTTTCCAGTCTGGATGCCACTACACCAAACTGCCTACTAATGTATAGATATATGTATTTTGGTGCTCTTTTGCTGTTAAAGTAGAATCACCCATTACCTTAAAAACAACTAAGCCTAAGCACATATTTTATCCCATAACTGGACACATTTTCTGTTTGTTGTGCGATAAGGAGATCATTTATGCATTTCAAAAATCATAGTAAGCCAACAGTTCCATTACATGAACAGGAAATTATATTTCTTCCCTAATCTCTCAAGAATTATAGCAAGTAGATCAACCAATTCTTTCACATTATGAAATGTGTGATATGTACTGCACAGTTTGTGAAATAAATATCAATTAGAATACCAACTGGAAAATATTTTGAAAAAAATGCTTCATTTGAAATAATGGCAAACCCTTGTTTATGTTACTCTAAATATTTTATGGTAAGTGGACTCGGGTTCTAATTCTGTTTCAGTAAGCTGGAATCTTTATTCAATTGCTCCAGTTTTTTAAAGGGCATCAAAAAGAGATACTTAATGTTAATAATATCTAATAAAAAAACGACACAATCATATGTATTTTTCTATTCTTCCTCTCTGCCCCCATTCCTGCTGTGCTGCAGCATCATGGGTTTGTGTGTGTGTCTGCTGTTGTTTTTGTTGCTGGAAAGTATGAATGAAGAATACTAAGAGTATATGCCATGCCAAGAATATATACTCCCATCAGAATCACCCAAGGTGTGAAGGTCATCCCAGTTGCCTAGCTGTATCAAGTAGGCAGTTATATCTGGTAGCAGGAGGAAGATAATCACACAACAGCAAAGATGATTTCATGCTGCACGAGAGAAGAGGTGGCATACCATTTCTGTATTTTATCAAGAAAATTAGATGGATGGAGCATGTAAAGCTTTATGTATGTATGTACTGTATGTATGTATGTATGCATGCATGTATGAGTTTATGTGTTTGTTTGTTTATGTATGTATGTATGTATGTATGTATGTATGAATGTATGTATGTATTTATGTATTTATAACCTTTAACTGCTCAGTAGCCAAAGCTTTGTTTTAGTTATTACAATTAAACATGCTAAACATACAATTTGAGTGAAAGCATATACAATAAAATCAAATGATATATAAAATAAAATAATAAGTAGCACTAAGCGTTAGTAATTCAAAATGAAAAGCAATATGAATTATAACACTAATAAAAACAATTAAAATATAGTTAAAAATGCAATTAAAATTTAAAATAAAAAGAGTTTGGAAAATAGTAAGCTATTCGTCTGGCATTGAAATGATTCTAAGGTGGGTGCCAGTCAAGCCTCTTTGGGGAGGGCATTCCATATAGGTTGCCATCACAGAAAAAGATTTCTCACTTTCAGAGCCACCCACACCTCCTTTGGTGGTGGGATCTGGAGGAGGACCTCATTAGAAGATCTTAAGGTCTGAGTAGGTATATACATAAGAAGATCTTCCTTCAAGTAACCTGGTCTTATCCTGTTTAGGGCTTTAATGACCAAAACTGGCACTTTGAATTGGGTCTGGAAATCAACCAGTAACCACTGACAATGTAGTTTCAGTTGATCAGGTCATCATGATACTGAGGAAGAACTGAGTATCTTTCTGACTACGTACTAATCGTGTTTATGACATGGATAGGTTACAACTTTCAGAATGCCTAGTTGATGTTGACATACAGAAAAGAGAATCTGAAACTGTAAAGGTAGAATTAAAGTGGAAATATGGAATGTTACAAGCCTGAACATTGGAAACCTCAAAATACTGAAAGGAATTTGCCTGTTGACATCTTAAGCAACAGTGAATTGAAATGTATGGGGATTGGACATTTTCACTCAGAAAACAAACATTTGACTATTCAGGATCAAAAAATAAAGAAGGAACTATGGTGCTTTCATAGTTAGGAATGGTATAGCAACAGCAATACTTAGGTACAGTACAGTTATACTAGTTGGATTCTGTGAATACCCCTTTAATATACAATTTATGTTCCATTCACTGATGCAGAATAAGAGGTTGACAAGTTTTATGGTCAAGTGCAATCTGAAATTGATGCAATAGGCAAGCAGGATGTGCTACTTGTGGTTGGAGACAAGATCAGCAAACTTGGAAATAGTAAGAGCAAAGTAATAGTTCTGTATGATTTAAGAAACAGAAATAAAGCATGAGAATAACTTAACAGCTTCTGCCAATCCGGTGATTTTTTTCATTGCTAACACAGTCTTCAGATAATCAAGACACCACCTATATAAATAGACATCACCAGGTAGAGTACACAGAAATCAAATTGACTATATTATTTACACAAGGAGGTGGAAGAGCTCAGTTATAACAGCAACAATGTACCCAGAGGCTGACTGCAGAACACACCATAATCTATTCATAGGCAAGTTCCAAGTTAAGCTAAAGTGGAAGAAGAAAATCAACTACCTTCCGTGATATGATTTTGAGCTTATGTCCACCCTTTTCAAAGAAAACTTTAGGAAACACTTTAAGTCTTGAAACTAATTCACCGGAGGAAACATTGAGTGAAATTTTATTTGCCTTTTGCTAGCCTGGGTGATATTATTATGCTGTCCTAAGTTTTAAGTAAGTTTTTGAGCAACTCTGTTGACCATTTGAATCAATGGGCGCACTGTTTTGTATTAAAGAGGTTGTCTTGCTTTTATGCATAGAAATTATTAAAGGAGAAAATCTATATATATATATATATAAATAAAAATATAAATGTTCGTTTGTTCAAAATCTTAAATCTCCGAAAGTTCTTCACCGATTGCTTTGAAATTTTGACACAACGTTGTATTCGAATACGTGCGTGTTTTTATATACCTATATTATATAGATGTCACACCTGTGACAGGTAAAAACATGCTTTTTTGAAAAACAGCGCCATCTGTTGGACGTAAAAGCAACACACGCTTTTACCAGACTCAGCCACAGCAATGCGTGGCTGGGTACAGCTGGTAACTAATAAAGAAGAAATCTCATTGTGTGAGATGACTGATGAGAATAACTTTCAAACAGCCTCAAATAAAATCCATTGAAGAACCAAACCGGATGGAAGTTTTGGATCCAGCTTAGATGACTTTCTGTGCTGCTTCTTTTTAGAATTGTTAATTCTAATTATTATGACTTTAAAAGTGATACTAATTACACGCTTATGTAATTATTAGAATAATGGTCCTATTTTAGTACATTTGTCTTTTTGGTTATTGCATTTTATTACATTTTTGTTAATGCAGAATCTATAAAAATATGTTTATAAGGTTTTTTTTTAATTTAACGAGACTAATGAATCTTTCTTCTATTAGTAAAAATGACCATTTTGTGGTAAACCGGGAGTATTGAGCTTCATTCTTCTGGAAATGGCCAGAGAAAGCCATTTTTGAGAAAGGTGCAATTTGTTGTTCTAGGAATACATGACAGTAATGGTGGATGGTTTATGGCTTTTAAATATTTTACTCTCTGTTTTTAATTTTGATTGTAGGAAAGTTCTCATCTGCCAGCTTCTTTGCTGTTAGCCCAGCATAAAGATCGGTCTACACAGCTAGAAATGCAACTGGAGATTCCCAAACCTGTCAAACCAGTGGCATTTTCAACAGGCATCAAAATGGTAAGATACAAACAACTTTCTCTGTGTATAAGAGAATTATTTTTTCCTTTTCCAATCTGAGTTTGGAACAATAAATTAAATTCTAGATTCACTGTAGCACTTAAGTTGTGATTAACTGATTAGAAGACAGGGATAAAGAAAACAGAATTGTATACTAATTAACTTCCAAGGTCCCTTCCAACTTTATTATTATTATTATTATTATTATTATTATTATTATTATTATTATTATTATTATTATTATTATTATTAATTTTGGTGAGTCAACAACCTTAAAGCAGTTGCAATTGAAAAGACAGAAAAAAGGCTTACATAACATCTGAAATGTTATTTTGGCCTCAGTCTTGAAGGATTGACAGTCCTATTCTTTAAGAAATATGGATGATAATAGTGTGAAATAGCTCTAAAAGAATCTCTCCAGAGTTCAACTAGATTTGGTATATGTTTATTTTCTCATAAAAATTGACAGTTCCTTGGCTGTGCTACAGATTGTATGTACTCTTTTTTTTTTTATCAACGATCAGCATTCATTCTTGACTGGCTTTGGACATAACATTAATCTTTGATATAACTATGAAGAAATAATACTTTTTATTTCTATTTTCAATTAATCTTGATTATACAGATATGCAGACATATATTCAATCTTGACAGTGGTTTAGGACATTTCTCCAACCTAGTGATCTCCAGTTGCATTGGATTACAACAATCTGTTGGTAAATAGTTACAGCTCTTATGCTTGGGAAAGGCTGAGTTAAAGAGGAAGGCTTTCTTCCATATAGTATCAACCTTGTGAACTCTCAAGTTTCCTCTTTCCATTATGTATTCAAAATGGACATATATGTATGTGTATATATATGTATGTATATAGCATGTGTATATGTGTGTATGGGTATATATATATACTTTCTTTTGAGAGTGGACAACAGAATTTCATTTTTAATGTGTGCCAGTATGCTCAGAGTAAAAAAATGACAATGAAGATTATCTTATCTTTCTCTTATATCATAAAATATGTTGGTAAATGTTTTTTGATAGAAGGAATCATTGAACATTCTTCGGGAAAAGAGCAGATTCTTGCTAGCAGGAAGATTTATTTTAAAAGGTTTTTTAAAAGAAAACTTTTATTTGGTATTATTTATTTCTCTTGAAGTATGACAGTAATGATAATCTTGCAGTTTTCTCAGTTTTACTTTGCAGAGGTTGTCATAAAAGTCAAGATAACTTCTGTCTGCCTCTTAGAAGTGGGACTGCCATTACATGGTTGCAACCGCCATCCTGAATCTGTTAATCTCCCTTGACATCTTTGAACTGAGTACTGTTTTAAATGTATTATTTCATATTTACATTTCTCTTTTGTGATCTTTCTTTTGAATACCAAGAAAGGATAACACAGGACAAGTTGTTGATCAGGCCCAGAATTAGTGTTCACTTGTCTTAGCTCAGTTTAATATAACTCTGTTATTGCTAACTGCAGTTGTATCCTGCCTTTCTCAGAGAGATTGTGGTAGTTTACATGAGAGGGGAGGTAGAGAGGTCTCTCCTGATTTCATCCCTACAACAATAGCTTGGTGAAGTAGAATGGGCTGAAAAAAAATAACTGGCTCAAAGGCTGATACTTAAGCATCTCACTACATTAGCTCTCTTTTAATAAATAAGGTACTACTATACATAAATAGATTTGAGCTGTGTGCTGAAAAGTGTCATTAGATCAATTTTGAAAAAAAATGTATGCTAACTTGCCAACTAATATATAGAATTGTTTAATTAGTTTAAGGATTACTAGAACTTGTTGTAAAGGCAGTTGACACAATTAGCTTATTTTAGCTTCTATTCTTTCCCATTCTGAGGGCCAATTTAAGTGTGTTGCAGTAGTACTGGGCCTCAGAAAGTAGGAGCAGGGACACTTCCCAGTTTCCCCACATGTCATCCCTTAACTCCTTATGCCAGATATAGCTTAGCCTGTAATATTCTCTATACTATTAATTTTTTAAAAAAAATGGTGATGTGACAATGGATGTCGGTGCTGTGACGACTGAGAATTAGTAGCCATTTTACTTTTGCTTTTAATGTGCCTTTTCTATTCTTTTAGAGTTCAGATGTAGAAGGGGGGATGGGGTGAATGCTTGAGGGTTTAGCTAGCCATAACAATGTAGAAATGTGGGAACTCAAGGACATTGTCTGATAAGGTTTTGGTGGGCTGAGGAGCTGGAGAGAAAAACCTGATAATTGGTGAACATGATTTATGACAGCTTTTGTGGGGTGGGAATTGCAACTTGTTACTTTGTATCTGGGGGGAGGGAAGCTCAATCTTGGGTTCAACTATGTAAGTGCCGATACTTTGTATCCTAATAAAATGTTCTTTAAGGAAGAATTCTTGCCTTGAAGTTCTTTTACTGATTTCATCTGTCGGAACCATGACATATAGTTGTAAAAAAAATCCTTAACATTGCTTTCTTGTAGAATGTTCATCTTTCTGTCATCATATCTTCCCTTCTTGGAATCACTGCCTATCTTGTGGAGAATATATTGATGGCCACTTTAGCCCTGTAGTTGCTATGAGCTTAGTCAATATCCAGCCATGCCACTACCACTCCACTGCCCAATCAGCTCCCTCCCTCCTGTTGTTAGGTCTGGGGAGGGACTGAGATGTCTGCTGCTTTGCCAATCTGGACTCCTTGCCATTCTCCAATGAGGGGATGGGGGTGAAATTGCTGCTAGGGAACCTGGCTACAGTGGGTCTGATATTTCTCTTCTCCCATCTTACCTGCTGCCTCTTATTTCTGTTGAGGAAAAGGATGCAAGGGAGAGAGGGATATTTAACATCTCATTTTGTAGAATCAATTTCTGTGTTAATCTAGGTCAGTGGTTCTCAACCTTTTTAATGCCGCGACCCCAACCGGTCGTAAGTCGAGGACTACCCAACCGGTCGTAAGTCGAGGACTTTCCCTGCCCGGGAGCGCCGCACATGCGTGGTTCCGCCCCCTGCACCTGCCGAGGCATAGCTGGCAAGCGGCAGAGACGGAGCAGGCCGACCACCAGCTGGCCCAGCCCAAGGGAGGTAAGGCACCTGCCGGAAAAGGGGGGAAAAATGGCGGACAAAAAAAATGGCGGACAGCCTTGCTTGGCGACCCCCATGAAATGGTCGATCGACCCCAAATGGGGTCCCGACCCACAGGTTGAGAACCACTGATCTAGCTGGACGGGGGCTAAATGTGAGGTTGCATTGTGCCCACAAATTTCTTACATATTCCCTATTTTTTCCTCCATATTTTAGTAAAAAGTAATGCTTGAAACTACTCTGAACAGTACTTTCCTTTTTATTAAAAAAAAATGCTATTAGACTTAGAGCCATGAGCTATTTATCTTTGAGTTAGACAAATGAAGCGAAATCCTCAGCTAAAACCAAGGTTCTGATTTTGTGTCAATGGACCTCATTTATAAGTAATTATAAATATATGAAACTGCATTTATACCCATACATTTGTTATTTTTGATTCTTTCTATTTGTATTTCTTTCTCTACTCATCTCCCTGTTCTTTAACTTTGAGCTGAAAAAGTCTTAAGGGTAGATTTGATCTTTCTTGCTTTCTTAGGTTCCCAAATGAATACATATGAGTCAGTTTTCATAATCAGACTATTGGTCTGTCTGACCACTGGTTCATTTAGCGCCATATTATCCATTCTAATTGGCTGGTATTAGTTTTCTTTCACCCTGAACAGAAGTCTTGCCAATTCCAATACTTGGGTTTCCTTAAATTGGAATTGCAAGACTTGAATCTGGGTTGCTGTGAATGTAAAATATTTGTTCAACACTGACCTATGACCCTACCTTGAAAACCGATGCCACGCTGTCTAGGATAAGAATGAAAAAACGGAATCCAGCAAAATGACTGGATGCTTCCCAAGTTTACATCTGGAGTACAGGTGAACTCAATCTGGAGGAGAGTCCACGCAATCGGAGTTCTTGTTCTAAGTCATTTCTTCCTGACTTGCTTCCTCCGGCTTTCAGCCAATATTCTTGTTGTGCCCTGTGCACATCTTGCTCTCTAATTCAGCCTGAGTGAAGCTTTTGAGGGGAAATATGTCAATATGAATGCCTTGTAGGCTGAAAATTTTCAGTCCCTGATCTAAGGGTTTCTTTGGTTGAATATATTATTACTGCCACATTATGAACCATAATGCTTGGCATGTCACAAAACAATAAAAACAAAAAACGCAAACAACCAGCGCCCAGGGCAACACTCTCCCACACATCAACAGGGGGGGCAGAGGTCAACCTCGAGGTGCCTCACTTGTGGGGTACCACAGGGGTCGGTCCTCTCGCCTCTCCTGTTCAACATTTATATGAAGCCACTGGGTGAGATCATCCGTGGTTTCGGGGTGGAGTTTCATCAGTACGCAGATGACACCCAGCTGTACATCTCCACCCCGGACCACCCCAACGATGCCGCGGAAGTGA
>NW_015387250.1:334788-337855 GCF_001527695.2 Protobothrops mucrosquamatus | reverse complement strand
TGGCGACCCCCAGGGGGAGAGCCTTCTCTGTGGCAGCTCCTGCCCTCTGGAATGACCTACCCCCCGACCTACGTACAGTTGCGGACCTGTGCCTTTTTCGCCGAGCCCTGAAGGCCCATCTATTCCGTGCGGCCGGCCTGGCGTAGTTTGATTATGTTTCAGTGGGGGGTTTTGTATGGGTGTGTTTTTAGAACAGGCCCATTATTTAATTCGATTTTAGAACAGAAACTATTTATTATTGTGGTTTTTAGTATCGCCTGTTCACCGCCCTGAGTCCCATAAGGGAGATAGGGCGGTATATAAATTTAATAAATAAATAAATAAAATTCCACCTTCCACTGGACTCCAGCCTCCTCGTACCCCAGTGCTTGTGGGAAGAGTTCCTCAAGGCTTTCTAGAAGACCAGGAAGATTTGCTGGATGTCACAGGGAAGAAAGTTCCGCTGGGCAAGGGCAGCTATAGAGAAGTGCACTTTGTAGGTGCTGCTTGATTACCAGATTTAAGAGAAGGGACCTGGAACAGATACATTCTATCTAGCCCTCAGGGATTAGAATGAGCAGATACCACAGATGGTTCCACAAATGTTGTTTATGATATTATCTTTGTTTTAAGGTCCTCATAGGTCCTTCTGATGGTGAGAGAATGAGGAAGAGTTATCTGCTGTGTAGTAGCCCCAAAACAATGGAGCACCATTTGAGGAAGCTTATTCCATTCCCCTGTGACAGAATGGGCCAACTAAACTCTGTTTTGTATTCTGTTATATGATCTTCCAGAGTCAGATTTAGATTCATTTCATTTTATTTACAGCTGATATCCTGAGGCTGGGACAGATATGGGAGAAAACCAAAATATTTCCACATGCATAGTCTTACTGTGTGAGGCAGGTACAGAAGCTGAGATGGTCTAAGGAGTTGGTAGGAAAATAGTTTTTGGACCCAGAGAAAGAGAAGATCACTACCAAGCAAAAATAGATTTAACTAGTTTCAGACTGCTAAGGACATACATAATCTCGGGAGAGTTAAATTGCCCCCAAAGTGTTGCTGTGGTATATGTTACTATGTGTGGATGTGAAAATGATGCTTTGAAGATTCAGTTTACCCAGTGCAGAGGTCCCAAGAAAGAAGAGTATTTGAAGATAATATAATCAAGAAGATAATTAGTGCTTTACTAGCTCTAAGAGGTTGCCTGCTACCTCTGACATAAGCTCTTGATTGACTCTATGGAGAAATTTAATAATAGCTAAACATACAGCAATAGGCATAGATAGACATAGTAGCAGAGGGATCACTTTTACAGGCAGGGAGATAGAGCAAATTAGGCCACAAATCAATTTACTATCTTTTACTTGCTTCTGAAATTAGAAATGAGAGGGAGCAAATGATTTGTTTGTGTGCTTTAGCTGAATGCTACTTGTTGACCTATCTATCTGAAAAAATCAACTTCTTAGAGAACCTGATGTTTTTCTGTCTGGAAATACTACCAATAAAGAAAAAAAACTGTATTCTGTTTTGTCTATTCAATCCTGAGGGGGATCCCACCCCATAACTAAATTCTTTTGTGCTACATTGTATCTATTTTTTGTATGTTTATCTTGTTTTGGGGTTATTTATTTTCCTGTAGTATAGTTAAACATTTTGTTGGCTATTTTCCTTCTAAAGTTCTTTAATTTGGTACATATGCTGCTTTCTGCCTCTTTATGAATATTAGAAAGAAGAGCAATTCAAATTTTGAAAGAGAGAAGATATCTAGTAGAGCAAGCCAAAATATGGCTGGCTGGAGATATGCTTCTCCCCCCTTCTCTGTCTTTCCACAGTTGTTTGCTTTGGAAAGCTCACACTTTAAGCACATGGAAATACTTCACACTTTTGAGAAATGCTGACTTCCTACATGCTTTATGAAGGAACAGCACATCATTCATACAATGTAAGCACATTTTATAGATTATCTCAATATAACTTTTCATTTCTGCTGTGTGTTTTTTTTAACAGTGAGGTCTGTAATGTGTTCCTTCTTTTATTACCATGTTTTGACCATGTGTTGCATAAATCATGGACAGCTAAATCTTGCACTATATAAATATAATGGAAAAATACAGCTTTAGTGCTAAATTTTATTGGGCTAGAATACTAGTTGTTAAGTTTAAAATTTCAAAGTAAAATAAATCAGAAAAGACATTTTAATTAAAATGTAATAACTGACAATAGTTGGCCTCAAAATCAAACTGCGTTTCATTTTATTCCTTAGATATTTTCTTCTCCTGGTAGAATGGGGATTTGAACTGAAACATCTTTCTTTGTCTCAAAAGTCTAAATTAAATTCCATATACATTTCTATACCTCAAAATCAAACTGCGTTTCAGTTTATTCCTTAGATATTTTCTTCTCCCGGTAGAATGGGGATTTGAACTGAAACATCTTTCTTTGTCTCAGAAGCCTAAATTAAATTCCATATACATTTCTATTTCTCCAGAGCCATTGCTAAGAGGACAAGCTTTAATCTGGGGCTGAAGTGTAGGGTAAACTCAGCTTTATCCCTCTGTCTGCCCTGGTGAGCTATTACTCGCTTGTCTCCTTTCCTCTAAAGAACAGCTTCTGTCTTCTGAAAGAAATCCCCCCCCCCTCTATTTAGGAGGGTAAAGGTTGAGGAAGTCTCCTGAGTGTACCTACTAATACTTTTGTCTGAAATAAGCTGTGTATTCCCCCTCAGATGTTTTCTGGCATTTTGAATGGCAAGGAGACTATTCTTTTGTGAGTTCTGGCTAGCTATTCACAACAGAAGTATCCTATCTCCATTATTACAGAGTAATATCTATTTATTGTGTATTCATTATTAATTAGCATATTTGTTTCTCTCGGGTGTAGCTAGTCTACAATTCCAGTTACCAAAATAAATTTCCTCATAGATCAACATTCCCATTGTTTTTTTGTTCATGGAGAGGATTCTTTCTAGGAGATGAGGACGAGGGGGCACATATAGCAGTGTTCCAATATCTCAGGGGCTGCCACAAAGAAGAGGGAGTCAAGCTATTTTCCAAAGCGCCTGAAGGCAGGACAAGAAGCAACGGGTG
>NW_015387250.1:312849-334766 GCF_001527695.2 Protobothrops mucrosquamatus | reverse complement strand
TTATTATTATTATTATTATTATTATTATTATTATTATTATTATTATTATTATTATTATTATTATATCAAATGCGTGAGGTGTTATTTCAAATATAGTCTGCAGTGGATGGTAATATGTTGCTACGATTAGTAGCTGAAATGATTGTACACTCCATTTCAGTTTCATTTTAGGATAAATAGTGGTGTAAGACTTCCTAAACCTGGACATCCTGTATGAATAAATTGCCACTTCCAGCATTATCAGCAATTGGCCATGTTGGTGGAATATTGTAGGGTTGAAATTTATATGCTTGGAGGATGCCAAGTTGATGTAAGACAGGGATGTCAAACTCGCAACGTCACGTGACGTGTCGTGACATATCATGACTTTTTTGCCATTGCCAGCAATGGGGTGGGCACAGTTTCGCTATGATGCATCTGGCCCATGGGCCGACAGTTTGACACCCCGATGTAAGAGGTTGGTTGCTTGCTAACATTTGCTTTCAGAAATTTGACTGATTTAACTCTCCTAGACATTGGTAATGCAGGTTGCTAAAGCCTTTCAAGTTCTACAATTTAGGTAACTGCTCTTGATCAGAACTTTGAGTAGTGAAGTGAGTTCATTTCTCTGCTCTTATTGTATCCGCAAACATCTGGCTAGTGGTCCTATTTAGGGTGACCAGGTTCTTTCTGAGTAAGGCCAAGCCAGTTCAGCCCTTGCTAGATTGCTGTGAGGAGTGTTCTTAGCATCTGTTGGATAAAGTCACTCAGCTTCATTCAGAATTGTTATGTTGGTTGGTTGGGTTCTATGGAGGTGAATGGGTCATGTCTGAGCTCTGTTATATGGGAAAAATTTAGCCAGCCATACCAGAAGAAGTGGATAGGGTCCTTAGGGCTATTAGTTCTGCAATTTAGTGCTGGCCAGTGCCATTCCTGGTTGGTGAAGGTCTCTTGGTAGGTGGCATGCAGTTGAGTCCAAGTAGTTATTAATGTTTGTTGAGCAGATGATGGGTGCTCAGCTTCAGAGGCCCCTAGATGAAACAGATTATTTGGACTCTTTTCAGTCAGAATTCAGATTGGATGACAGCAATGAGACGTTGTTGGCCTCTTTTGTGGAGGGTGAGACAGTTGATATATTTGTCCTGACATCTCTCAGTTGTGTTTGATATCATCAACCATGGTATCCTCCTGGACCAGCTCTGGAGTTTAGGCGTTAGGGTTAAGAGTTGGGGACATTGTTTTGCAGTGGGTTTTCTTTCCTTGTGACAGATTGTGCTGGTGTAGTTGGGGGGTGGGAATTGAGCTATGTCCCGGCAATGTGGAATGCTTCAGGTTTTGCCCCTCTTCTTTAATAGCTACATGAGACTACTGGAAAAGGTCATACCATGGTACAGGTATGTTATTTGCAGGACTGCTCTCCCTCATGATATCTCCCTTTCTCTCTAGGATAGAACAGACATACTCCAAGTCCCTTCCCTTAAATGTTTAGATGGATCCTGGCGGTGGGCCTGATAGTGGCTCCTAATCTTTGGAAGATCCTTCCTCTGAGATTCAAGTAGGCCCCTGCCCTCCTAACCTTGCAGAAAGTGGGTGGGTAAACTGAGATTTATTGGAGTCTGATAAAATTGGGATATGTGGGGGTATGTGGCTTTTTGAGGCGACAGTAATTTTTGTGATGGGTTTTATGCTTTTTACTGCTTTTATTGTTTGTTAGTTGCCCAGGGTTATGGTGCATGAGATGAACAACCAAACAAGTGTTTTAAAATAAATGAATAAATAAATACATTAGAGAATTGGATTGTGGCTAGAAAGATATCTTGTCAGATTGCTGCTGTTGCACACATTTGGGGCCAGACATTATCTCTCAGTCTAACTTGATTTTTATAACACGACGTAAAATGAGTAAGAAGACATCCATGCATGCCATAAAGAGACAGGATTAAAATGTAAATAAAAATAATTAAAAGGCAGATGTTTCAGATCACTCAAGGCAAAAGGTTTTACAAAGCAAAGTTATTTTGGTCTCAGAGTTATCATAATCAAACAATGATAAAAAAGCAGACTGATAGCTGATTAAAAAAAAGCTTAATTACCACAGTGGTGCTTGTGGCACATTTTTCCTTATAAGCCTTAGCTGATCTTTACTTTCTCTTACCTCTTTACATCAAGATTAGTTTTATTTATAGATTTGTTTAATTCTGCTTTTAAAGCCATCATTAAATGGTGAATAATTGTTTTTAAGAAAATATAATTAGATATAATTTTCTAAACTAAAAATCAAATGAGTAACCTACTTGCTGCTGTTCAACAGTTTAAAGATTGAACTGTAAGTTGCTACTTTCTATTTTGTTTGGTGCAAGTTTTTTATTTCTGCCTCCTAATTAATATATTAAAAAACTGCAAACTGCAAAGAAATTAAAGCAAAAAACTGATTAGTAGAATTTTAACCAATGGAAAAAAATGTTGGCAATGAAAGAAAAATTCACATTAAAATGCATTTATTTTGCTTCCTATTTTATAATGAGAATTGCCTGGAGTTTATGTACAATCATTGCTTGCCTGCATATGCTAAGGAGAAAGGATTTTTGGATCAAAGGGACAATGCACTCTAATAAAGAAGTAGTCCTAAACAATGGTTTTTAGGAAGGGTGTTTGCTCAGGTGTTCACAGGTGGAGAAGAGGTTATTGTTCCATGCAACCATCATCTGGCATCAAAAGCTGGCACCCCCTTGTTGTACCCAGGCTGTTTTGGGGATGTCCATCATGATGGGATTGAGGAACAAACGCCTACTGTCAGTTACTGTTGAAAGAACCTTCCTTGATTGTTTGGAAAGGAGGGAGGAAGGAGGAAAGATGTTTCATTTTGAAAGGTTTAATGGCTTATTTCTTTTTTGTGGTTGTTAACTGGCCTTGTTTCTTTTCAAGTAATTAACCTGGTGTTTTGTGTTTCTGAGTATATTATTAGGTCTTTCCAAACCCATAAAAATAGAAGTTGTGCTGGTCCATTAAAAAAAATCACACCTATGCAATATTTTTTATTTAAGCATTGCATGAAAATAAATTGTACAAGAATTTAAAGTATTCTCACTGGGATATTTTGAATTTCAAGTATTCACACCTGATAACAACTGATAGTTGTAAACTCAGTACCTGTAAATAAATCTGATAAAGTTAAATACTCTATACCATGTTTAGTGTAAATCTGCAACACACATATGAGCTCTGTTCACAAATCATGCTAGAAGATCAAATGGTAGTAGGTATTTTTTTTTGGCTTAGTGTTTTATGCAAACTCATCTATTGTAGTTAGTAAACCATGATGCAGGGGTAGTGTGAATTCAATTATTGTTCAACCATGGCTTAGGGTGATGTACATACAGTGTGATGTACAAACCAAGTTAGAGTGAATTTATGGGAGGTATAAATTTTGTCAATAGAATGTGAGAGAATTTGTCTTAACCTTCCTCTATCTAATGCTGTTGGAATATGTTGGTTTAAAACTAATATAATTGGTTCTGAAAGGATTAATCAAGCTCACTTCTCCTTGTAACTTAATTCTGGAAGATATAAAGTAAAATAAAAAGATATATTGAATTCATACTTTTGTTTTACAATAGGTAAAATGGTGAGGGGAAGGGACTGTGGGATTAGATCATGGGTGTCCAATCTTTTGTCTTGCCTGGGCTGCACTGAGTGAAGAGGAATGATCTTGGGCTGGATATAAAATATATAATATGGTTTTATAATATAAAATCACGTAATGTTAAAAGTTTACGATTTGTAAGTTGCATTACTAGCTGATCTCAGGCCGTGGATTGGACACACCTGTGTTGAGTAATAGAGAATCTCCAAGTGTTGTTGAGCATTTTGCCTAGTAAACATTGGGGGCACGATGACAGTAAGTGTTAAATGCAAGTTAATTTTCTGATCTTCCCCAAAAATGTGGTTTTTGAAATGATGGGTAAGGTCAATGGAACTACTAAAAGGCTGGGAGTATGCGTATGTACGTGTATACAGAGGTTAGTTTGGAAAGTATCAGTTCCTCATAGTTCTCTTTGTTGACGAATTTCAGTTACCTGAGACAGCTTATTTTGAGAAAAGAGCTGAAATAAGAAAAAGCTAAAAATAATACCTGAATCAACATATTTTAATTTTGGCAAAGTAGAACTCATTTTCTGCTGAGGTCCCTAATTGAAAATACTAAGCCAGATATTGCAGTAATTTCTCCTGTTTCTTTTTCAATGAAGAAATAACAGGATGTTTGAGGTGTAAGTTTCTCGAGCTAATATAAATAAATATAAAGTTCCTGTGATTTAATTTTAATTTATGTTTAGTGCTCATGAGCTATATGTTGTCTTTTCTTACTCTGCAGCCTTGTTCTTGGTTTTTCATGCATTAGCTTGCCTTGTGGTTGTGTCTTATGGTTATTTCAATATTAATTATTTTTTAGTCCAATCAGAACATGATTGCAGTTAAATGGCTATTCATTTTGGAGCCACTAACCTTTGACAGTGGTATTCTGCCCTGCAATATCTCTGAAACTCCTTCACAGTAGCTTGAGCAGCACATTGCAAAAATATTTCCTGTTATTATGAAGGAAATTATCCCTCTAGTGATTAATTGGGGAACTGATTCTTTGTTGCATGAATGTACAGATGTTGGAATGCTCCCTTCTTTCTCAAAATTGGAGGAGAAACTTTGTTTCTATTTTGTAGAGTTCCATGCAGCATTTTATCTGGTAATAATATTCTGTAATTGGAGGCGCCTTGTAAAAAAACAATTTCAGAAATAATTCATATCCTTGAATAGTGGGAATAAACCTGTAATATAGTAGTTTAGTTGACAAAAGAATATAATTATGCTGTCCTATAAGGAGGTATTTTATTATATTACCAGAAAGGCATGTGAATGAATATATGATCCTTTAACTTAACTTGCATACAGATTTCAATAAGAATTTGTATTAACGTTTGTGGCATTAGTGTTTTATTATGTAAAGTTTTGAGATGTTTCTCCATAAAGTCCCCCTCCTCCCCAAAATAATTTTTATTAATTAATTTTTATGTGGCCCCTCTCCCCTATAAAATGAATCTGGATGGCTTTTTACAAATCCAATGCCTGTTTCTTTTGGCAACTACTTCCACTCTTGATGTGCTCTTACAATCAGGAAATTTTTCCTAATACTGAATAATAATTTAGCTTCTAGTCATTTGATACCATTATTCTGTGTACTGTACAGGTAATAGAGAACAGGATTTACACACTATGCTAAGCTTTCCCCCCTATTTTCTCACTGTTAAGAATACTCAGGTCACTTAGTCTGACTCTAAGATTTAATTTCCAGTTCTTTAATCATCTTGAATCATATTGTAAAATTCTTAGGGAATCTTTACAGTTTCAGATTTGAAAAATACTTTGGATAAGGAGATGAATAATTTAATGTAAAGAACTATTTCTCGTCTAGAGTCACATAAAATACTAATATATTAATAAAAGGCCTGTTGTACTTGCAGAATACTATCCAGCACTATAATCTTTGTGTCCCAAATGACAGATGAAAAATGTGCTCTTTTGAGCAACTATTAACATAGTTAAAAAAAACAAAATTTGTTTAATAAATTACTGATTTTGTAAAATATCAGCACTATTGAAAATTCTAAAAGATTAACCATGTTCATGTTGGGATTTCCAAATGATGTATAATAATTATATGCTTCCTTTTAATTTTCAGACTTCATAAATACTGGTTATTACTAGCGGTCTTGTAATAGAATAATATTATATTATATTATGCATTAAATCCCATGGTTCAAACTGTGTGTGAGAATTCTACCGTAAAGGAATAGTGAAGAATGAATAGAAGAAAATAAAATATTATATTTGTACAAACATTTGGGAAAATCACTCGAATAGAAGCTTTCAGTAAACAAGGTACCACATGTACATTGAATGTGGCAGTTAAGGTAAAAAGATTAATTATTCAGTATTAAATAAAGTATTATTTATTCTACAGTTTGTTGGGGAAAAAAATAAACATGTAACATCCTGACTGGAAATAATTGAAAAAGTAATTATATACCACTGTCGTCATTTCTACCTACTTACATCTATAGTAATGAAATTTAGTTTTTTTAACATTAAATTTGGTTCTTCTTTGGTGAACATTTTTTAAAAATGTCATTTTATTAAATATTTAATTTCAATTTCTGATTTGTTAAACTACTTTTTACGAACGAAATAGGGTTAAACTTGATTTAGGGTTAAACTTGAGGATAGTGCAGTGGATGCCTCTTCATTGGTCTTTCACAATACAGTAAAATCTAGAGGGAATACTCCTCTGAAGGGCAAGATGCCAGAAAGAACAGGTTCGACTTGTCTGCAAGGATTTACACCACAGTAGAATGTACAACTGTTTTCTCAGAGGTTGTTGTGAAGGTCAAGGAGCTAGTTTGCATTACCAAATGAGAACAGCTTTATGGTGATGGGGAGGGAGAGTACTTGAAATCTCACTTGAAATGGGTGAAATGTAATTCATCCTTTCTTAAGCAAATCACCCCTAGAAATCTGAAACCTTCTTTTACTTAATTTCTTCAGCCAGAGTATTATTGGTAACTAAAACGATCCAAGTCCTGAGCACTTTCATGAGGAAAGACGAAAGTTGATAAAAACTTTCCTAAGTTCTTATCACTGAAACGTGCCTCTAAACATTTTGCTTATAATGGAGCCGATCTCCTGTGAGGGTCTTAGCACTGAGTGGCATATTCTTGGTAAATAATCCCTACATTGAGTGTGAGCTGGCCAGCAATATCTAATAGGTGACATCCCCCCCCCCCGCCGTTCCCATATCCCAAGAGAGAAAGTGGCAGAACGGAGGCAAGGTCAGAAAAGTCAGTCATGCAACAGCTAACCTACTTTGTTAATGTGTAAATCTGACTTGCTGGAGATTTAAATATTATTTTTTTAAAAAATGGTGCAGCAAATACATAATTCTTAGGACATTGGCTAACGCATTACTTTCTAAAGCATGGGGGGGGCTTAGTTTAGTAATGTGATGATTTTAATGAACAGCATGATAAGAGGCTTATAAAATTATCAATACTATAAAAGTCATGAGATTTATGCAGAATTCATGGGAACAGATTCATTTATAAAATAAAAATGTATTTCATATCTTGGCTTCTCAATTTTAAGGTGGCTTACAATGAATATCAACATTTTATAGGCACTGATTTATTTTAAGAAAAAGACAAGGAAAATTCAATTGAAACTGTTACCCTCCTTTATCCCTTTAAATGAAAAAGGGGCGCACATTGCAAATGGCAGATAGCCATTGGGGAAGACCAATGGAGAGATTAATTAGTAAACACAGGAATGTGCGCTAGCAAATGTGCCTGAGTGGCATGAACAAATGTGGCAGCAACAGGTGGAAAGTGAGTGCTTCTGTTTGGGAAGCTATTTCCAAAAAGGCTTCAGAGAGATGTTAGTCTTTAAACAGATTTCTCTGCTAATTGCTTCAAATTATTGTGCTTATTTTTAAAGTTTACTAACATGCTCTGTGTCATATGTAGATTAAATGTAATCTCCAAATTTTATAGTGAAGAATACAGTACAAGCACATATTGAAATTAAAAAAACACTGTTTGTTCTAACATAGCACAAGGGAGAATGCATAGTTCATACAACAGAAAATATGTGTTTGGAATAAAATCTTAATCCTATTGAATTTAATAAATGTTTGTTTTATGAACAGTTTCATTTGGAATATCCAACTACAGTATGTACACCTAAAATTGGCTTAGACATAAAATAAAAATGTCTGCTTATACTTTGACTTCCCAGGGTTCTAGCCAAGAATTTTCCCACCGGCAGCATCCGGATCTCCCACTCTTGCTTTTCTCCCTAATTCTGGAGATACAGAAAAATGAAATAATGTGGGGAAAGGCTGTGGTCTCCTACTAAGTTATGGTCCCACCACAATTAATATTTCATGTACATACAGGCACACTGAATTGTAGAATTTGATTGGGGTCATGTTATGAGTTCAGACAGATGCGGAGAGCAATATTAATATTTTCCAAAATGTAATTAAGGAGATCACATGTAATATAATATGGAGGGGGAGAGGTGCAGCAGGACAAAAACACTAGAATAATTCATAGGGGCTTTTTATGCGATCAGGAATTTCCTTTCAATTTCACAAGAAATTTTTAGCTTCAAGCTATTATGTGAAAAATAATGGACACATATTGGTGTGGATAAATAGGTTTTTGTTCTTTTTACATTTATATAAAAGTAATTCATCATTTTTATCATTGTGTTCCAAAAATGTAATTAATTGCTAGTGTCTAGCTTTGTTTTCAGCATATATATTCCATAAGTAATAGAATTGGATATTCCATTATTTTACTCCTTAGATGTGATTTTTTAATCTCAACGCTTATCTTAATGTTTAATGTTTTAATTCAACATTCAACAAGATAGAGGAAAGTTATTCCTTGATAACTTTTGACCCTACACAACTGAACATTCTCGAAAAAGAGACCAGATATCCAAAATCTGACTTCAGTAGATTTATTTAATTAGTCATTCATTCATTCATTCATTCATTCATTCATTTAGTGTTTATCAATCTGAAAGAGATTTAATTTTGATTTAAAAGGCAGTCAGCAACTTGATTTTTGTGATCAATTACAGAAAAGTATCATTTGGTTGCAATGATTATCATGGCATTAGTGTGCTAGTAATTTTTTTTTAACAATATCCCCAAGGCAAAAGATTGCTGAAAACCCAGCTCTGGAAAGATATGACATCACAAATTGATGTCTAAAAAAATAAAGAAAATCATGTGGCACCCTTATGAGTTTCCTAAGGCAGCCTGAAGTACTGCAAAGCACTTTTTAAAGTTTAATTGGTTATATTCTGCTGTGTGTGTAGTCCTGCCAGGGGACATTCTCTTTTAATAAGATTGCCCAATCCAGTTTAAGGAGGAAGAAGCATAAGCAAGAGCCGTGGTCTCTTTCTTATCTGTTATTGGTACTTGGATAATGACTGAGCAAGTATACATGTGATCAACTGGTCTATCATTTCTACTAAGGTGAGATGTATTTTATTTGCTTGCTACTTCAGATTTAGTGTGATTTCCCACCGGCATCTGTATTATCACTTTTCTTTTATGGTCCTCAAATGCCAGTGTGTACTATTTGTTGAACTAATTAGCAGGATATGAAGATGTTTTAGACTGGACACTGATGGATCCAATATTTGTGCTGATTCTCCAGGATTTCAGGCAGAGGTCTCTTTTCCAGTTCTACTTGAACCCCTTAAATAGAAATGTCAAACCATGGGCTGGAACTTAGTAGATTGAAGCCATCCTATACCATTGAACTTGAGCCTTCTCAAAATCTCCAGGAATGAATTCTGTTTACCTAAATAGGTTGTTCTTTTCAGGACCAAAATAAAGACCACCATAATATGTTATATATTTTCTTTAGTTATTGTTAAATTCTGCATGTTTATATCAGGGTGTTAAAGTGTGAATGGAATACAAATGAGAGTTTGACAACTGCTTCTGGAAAACATAATAATAAGTGTCTTCTTTCAAGAAGCATCCACTAACTCTTCTGTCCCATCCTAATCAACACTTGCTGCTATAAATATAGCAGCAATCCAGAATGTTTTGATGTATTGATGGAATAGGTGGAAAAAACTTAATAGCTTCATGTGAGATAATCCTTAAACATGCTCCACAGGCAGGTAGACTGGTACTTCTATATTAAGCAGACCTTTACTTTATCTGGAAATTGCGGAAAAATTGTAGTAAATTCGTCTATCTTCTGATAGATTACATTTTTGATTGTCTTCGATCACACTCACTCTGCCCAATTTCATCAGAGTGATAAGAACTGAGAGATTAGAATTAAGCAATGCAATAATGGGATTACAACCTAGAGTTAATGTTACCTTGATGGGCAATCCAATCTTTGAAAGAATATATCTTCAGAACAAGATTTTGAAGCTGATTTATTTCAACTAATCAAACAATTAATTACAATATAGCATCCGAATACTGTGCTAAGTTGCAATCAATGCAAACTGGAAGGGATCTTCTAATTCTTCAAGGAGTGTGTCATTTATTGCACCTATTTTTCCGGGGGGCTGGATTAGGGTGAGATGACAGCTTGTGGATGGTTTTGTTGGAGGCATACAAGGAGGAGGGCTGAGTTGCTAGATTTTTGTTTTATGGTTTGTTTATTTTATTGGTTTTATTCTTGCAAGCTGCCCAGAGTTGTGTTCTAAGGTGGGCAGCCGTAGAAATCTCAAACACCACCCTCTCTGCCACAATGAGGCACACAGCAGCACTCTGTTTTTTGGGGGGGAGAGATATGTCTGTAGGTATGTGTAATTATTCCCAACTCTGATAAGCATAAACTTGGATTTTTGTACAATTATATTGAAGCTTCCATTTGTGTTAATATCGTGGCTTAACAGCAATGAAAAAATGTATAGCCTGTAACAAATGCAAATTTTGTTTATTTCTTTAAATTCATTATAGCTGCCCAACTCCAGTGGACTCTGGATTCTCTCAAATTTAGGTCCTGTTGTGGTCTTGTTGTGGTACCTTGCTTTAATGGCAGACCCTGAAGAATTTTAAAGACACTCTTTTGTCTGAAGGCTAATTTGAGAAATGCAAATTATTTTTTTAAAGTTCTGTAGGAATTTGTTGAATTAATTTTAATGTTACAGCAAACATCAATTCTTACAGCCATCGCCTGTGGTAGTTTAGAGGATAGATAGATAGATAGATAGATAGATAGATAGATAGATAGATAGATAGATAGATAGATAGATAGATAATGCAAAAGTAGCTTCCACTTCTCATTTAGAGCTTGGTCTTGCTTTACTCTGTTTACTTATTGATTTATGTATTTATTAAATGTATTCACTACTCATCTCACTATTACTTGGTATTGCTTATGAGAAATGTAACTTTATCTATTAAATTTATCTGCCACAGAGGGAGGTAACTGCACTTAGTGTACATCTGGTGTCAACCAATTTTATTTTCCACACCTCCGTCTTTAAGAATTATAGCTAACAAACCATTATTTTTCTAACATTAAGATGTTTGGAAAGAATTTCACGTTAGAAGCAGAAAATAGATTGTATAATAGCCACTGAATGCTCAATTTTTAGGTTTAAGAATAACAGCTTCTTATTATGAATCATCTAAACTAAGCCACAACTTAGATATCTCCCTTTATATTTTCAACAGGGTCAGCATATTTCCTTAGTGCCTGTTCAAAAGATTGAAGAAGTACTCTATGACTATAATCCACTGCATGTAGAAACATATGGACCATTGGTTCCAGAGGTGGAATTGCTGGGAAAATTAGGGTAAGTTTGTTTGTTTAAATTGACTTAAGATTGCACCCTACTGGGAACCTTACCACCTTATTTGTTTTTCAAAGCAGAGTGTTTTTTTTAAAGCAAAATAGACAACATCCTGTCCAAACCAATGTTTTGTTTGGGCAGCCACATGTGATTTTTGTTTGTTCCACGCTTTTCTTTGGTTTTCTAGTATTTTATATATCAGTTGAGAATTCTGCCAAGTTGCATTAATGTTTTTTAGATTGCTATAGGCAGTTGAGGAGAAATAGCTGTTCATTTTCAATTTATGTAGTTTAAAAAAATATACATATAAAGCTTTGGATCTTGATTTGTCTAAGAACGGTGGGCCAATAAAAATATTAGGGCTGGCTTTTCATTGTGAGAGAAGTTAAATTTTACTTTCAGTGCTGACTTCTTTCTGTCGGGGCAAATCTTTTGCCTGAGTATCTTTTAACTATAAATGTAAGATCTAGCTTGATCTAGCTTATATAACTGGCAGTTCCCATACAACTTTTTTCTAGGTGCTATGGGCATGTATTCTAGTGCAAACTTCACAAAACTTTTGTGAGGAAAACCTTCAGCTTGAAATACAATGCATTCTCCTATAAATGTCAAGAGATTATATTGAACATTAAAAAATACAGTACATAGTTGAAAGAGTATTTTAATCTAAGTAAGGAGTACAGAGCTGATCCTGAAGCAAAAATGTTATAGATAATCATAGAGATTAAACAGAAATGTAGAATATTATTTGTGTAAATAAATAAAATTCAACCAGTCAGCTTTGCTTACCTTGCCATTTAGAATGTCAGTGTTAACAGCAGTATAACATCAGCTGTAATATAAATAAGATAACCAAGTTGGTTAAGGAATTAACTATATTATCAGTATGTGGTATTAGAACTGTTTTGATGTCAGATTAAAATGTGTGGCAAGAACTAAGCATCTCATGTCCTATTGGGTTCTTGTCATTTCATGTTTTTTTGCTGGAGTTTCAAATTTATTTTCAGCAAGTTGTATGAAATAAATTCTAACATACAGCACTTGGCAGCAAAACACTGAAATTAATCAACTGCTTTTAAACTACTTGCTCTTATTAATAAAAAAGTATTTAACAAAAATAAAATAGTAACACATTAATTTATTCTACTACATCTGTAATTATTATTGAGACCTGTGATGTTTAATGGATGAATTAATAATCTAAATCATAATTACATAGCAGTGTTGAAAAAATAGGAATAACACTAGCAATAGCAGTTAGACTTATACAGTATACCACTTCACAGTGTTTTTACAACCCTCTGTAAGTGGCTTACTGAGTCAGTATATTGGCCCCAGCAATCTGGTCCTCCTTTTACTGATCTTGGAAGGATGGAAGGCTGAGTCAATCTTAAGCTGGTGAGAATAATGAAAGGTAGTTCATTTTTTAATGTATTTAATACTTAAATAAGAACAAAAAAAGAGATACACAAAACTAGACTATGTTACTGTGTTTCTCTGAAAATAAGACTGGGTCTTATATATTTTTTTTGTCCAAAAGTCCCGTTAGATCTTATTTTGGGGGGATGTCTTACATTACAGGAGGTGGTGAGCGCGTGGGGGCAGGGCATGGCCTGTGCATGTGGCGGCAGCCCAAGGCCAAAGTGCTAGCAGAGCATTGGAGGGTTGGGGAGGGTGCTGAAGCAAGCCAGTGTCCTGTCTGCAGCACTCATGTCGGTTGCCCCTTCCCTGCCAGAGCCAGAATGCCGCCATGTTTACCATTAGTGCCGGTACCGGTAGATGCTGGCCTTTCCTCTGGCGGGCCTAGGCAGCTGCTGGAGGCCCATTTCAGGCTTGGTGCCCTTGGGTTTGCCCTTTCACTCCCCTTCCAAGCCAGACTACTTACGCTTTCAGTCACCTGGCCCCCTCTTTGCAGCTCTGCCCACACAGCCACTGAAGCACCAGGTAGAGTGCCGGAGCCGGAAAGCGTCGTATTTCTCTGCTGCTGTGGAGCTGGAGAGCTTGCCTTACCTACCACCGCCAAGATGCCCTCCTTTCCCAAAGCATTTCTTTGCTAACCTTTCCAGCTCTGACGCACTCTTCCGCCGCCATGGGCAGTTCCACAAGCAAAAGAAGTTTGTGGGACTAAAAAAAAATTCCAATCAATCAATTCCAACTTTGTGAGATTTTTTTTTTGCGAGAAGTTGGAATTGAGTGATTCAACTTTTTTTTTGTCCCACAAACTTATTTTGTTTGTGGGACTGCCCATGGCGGCAGAGGAGAGTGTCCCACTCACCACCACCCAAATGCCCTCCCTTCCCGAAACATTTCTATGTTAACCTTGACCCACAAACAAAAGAAGTTTGCCAAAGTGGACAGGAAGTGGAGCAGCGAGGGAAGGTGGAGCGGGGAGAAGAAAGAGGAAAAGTGGCTGAGTGAGAAGTGGGGCCGTCCTGGCCAGTCAGGCACCAAACAGCCGCTGAAAACAGCGGAGTCTGTGTGTGTGTGCCTGCTACACGCACGCCCTGCATCAACCGTGCTCTCCATGCCTCGGATCAGCTGCAGCTCACTGTGAAGAGCATGGCTAATGCGGGGTGAGCATGTGGCAGGCGGGCACACGGACTCCACTGTTTTCAGTGGTACTTCTCTCTTGGCTGCTTTTCCTTTTTCTTCTCCCCGGTCCTCCTTTCCTTGCACCGGCTGCTCCACTTCCCGTCTCTCCATTGCAGCACACATTGCAGCCTGGAATCCTCTTTGGCAGTGGCAGGGTTTGGGGGATGGTGAATCCCCATTTGTGGCGTGTCTGCCGACCAATCGCCATACCGCCTCTCGGGAGGGCACTGAAAAAAGCGGAGTCTGTGTGCGCACCTGCCTCGTGCTCGCCCTGCGTTCACCATGCTCTCCACGGTGCACTGGAAAACAGCAAAATCTGTGTGCACACCTGCTGTCAGGTGCTCCCCACACCTCAGATCAGCTGCAGAGTGCTGTGGAAAGCATGGCTGATGTGGGCGAGGCAGGTGCGCACACAGACTCCGCTGTTCCCGTCGGTGCTTTGGTGCCTGGCTGGCCACCTCAGGTCAGGTGGAGAGCATGGCGGATGCGGAGTGAATGCGAGGCAAGTGCGCACATGAACTCTGCTTTTTTCAAGTGCCATTTTAACAACCGGTTTGCCGAACTCAAGAGAAAGTAGGTAATGGTTCTGCTGAACCGGTATGAATCGGTTGAATCCCATCACTGATCTTAGCCCTACTAATTATTCATTTTGAGAAGATACTTGCTGTCTGTAATGCATTTGTGCTTTATCTCTGGAACATCTTATAAAAGAGAACTGCCAAGTACTTCAGCATTACCTTTATTAATGTTCTGCCTTTCGCCATGACCTGAAGAAAATGTGTTGAAAGAGTTGTTATCCTATTTCAAAAGGCAACTGGACTTTCTTCGTTTATCTTTTTTCCTTGAAAATGCTTTACTATTCATCCTTTGATGAGAAGTGAAACATTTTTAAGGAAAACGAAGTCCAATTGCCTTTTGAAAAGCACCTTTGGGACAACCATGACCTAGATGATTGAAAATCTCCATAGACAAGGAGTTGTTATGCTGCAAAAATTGTCCTTGATATAGAACTCCATGTTGTGCTCCATCCTGAAACCTCAGTAGGTGACGCCTGAGTCACCCTTTGTGAGGCTTGTCAAAGACAGGATTGGCACCAGAGCTTTTTATTTCACAGCTCAGTCTTATAGATAATATATACCAGAGGTCCCCAACCTTTTGAGCACCAGGGACCAGTTCCATGGAGAGAGGTCTTTCTGCGGACTGGAGGGAGCATGGTTTCATGTACTGCCTGCATCTGCAGATGGGGCTTTGCTTGTTGGCTTGAACTAGTTTTTGGCATGCCGTGGCCCAATGCTGGTCCATGGACCAGGGGTTGGAGACCCCTGCTATTTACTGTATGTTAACCTTAATTGTGCCCTGTTCCTAATTCAAAACAGCAACTTTGTGAGGTAAGTAAAGCTAAGAAATAGACTTGCTCTGAACAACACAGAGAGCATAATTGTTAAGCTGGATTTTGAGCCTGAATATTTTAGAATTAGATAGACCCCAACATTCTCAGAACTTCACTGTGGTTCTAACCCAGGGCTTTTCAACTTTTTCACCCATTGTACCACTTTTAGGATATGGCAATATCCGAGTACCACCAGTCACCTAGCAAGGTGTCAAAAACTTGACCCCCCCAAAGGAAAAAAGTGATAAAGTACAGATAGTCCTCAACTTACAACAGTTCGCTTAATGACTGTTCGAAGTTACAATGGCACTGAAAAAAGTGCCCCCCAAGCCACAGCCGAGCAAGACACCTGCCTGCCCACCCGGTGGCGCTCTTTCTCCTGTCTGAGGTTTTCACTGTTGAGGATTGGCAGTGGGGGTGGGGTGGGGAGGTATTTGGTTTTTATTCCCCCCATCTGCTGGGTGGTTGCAGCAAGTTTTGGTCACTCATATGACCCTGGGACACTGTGACCGTCATAAATATGAATCAGTTGCCAAGCATCTGAATATAAATCACAAGACCCTGGAGATGCTGCAACATTCCAGCTGATCAGCACTCCTTCTGGGCTCAGCAGAAGCGCCAGGATCAGCGCCGAGCTCCAGCTGGAGCCTGGCACTGATTCTGGCACTTCCACTGAGCCCTGACAGCCCTGCAGCTCCAGCCATGTCTTGCTCAGGCTTGTGTGGTCAGCTCATTCCCCTCCCCCGCTACCACTTTTCTAGGATGGTCGCGTACTGCCTGCCAGGTGCCAATGTACCACAGGTGGTACCCGTACCACTGGTTGAAAAGCCCTGTTCTAACCAATATTCAGTTGTAACTCCAGGGGAGCAATTCCCCCAGTCTCCTGGTTGATCCTTTCTGGCTGCCCATTTCTTCCTTTGTTTGGCCTAGTGAGTGCTCAGCAGCAGCCTGTGCACCCACCTATATTGCCATTGGAACTCCTTACTTGTCAAGGCTGACTATCATCCAATGTAATACAAAAATAGTTTTCTAGACTAAGAGGCTCCTGTGTCTATCTTTCTGCATCTTTGCCTGTTTTCCTGTGTTTAGGCTGTATTTTACATTTGAGAGCCAGCGTGAATTAATTACCGGACTATTGGACTGAGATCAGGGAAATTGGGTTCAGATTTCTACTCAGCCACAAACCACAAAGCTGACTGGGCAATCTTAGGCTGGTTACCAGCTTATAGTTGAACTTAACTCACAAATGTATTATGTAAATAAAAGGGTGGGGTGGGGATAGCTTGTTTGTTTCCATTTGAAATGGAAGGGTGGGAGAAAAATATAATGAACACAGTTCATAGGACTTGCCTGCCTGCCTGCCTGCCTGCCTGATTGATTGATTGATTGATTTATTTATTTTATTTTATTTTATTTTATTTAATTTATATGCCGCCCTTCTCCCGACAGGGACTCAGGGCGGCGCACAACATATTTAAAACCAGAACATATATACAATCCCCCCCTTAAAACCGAATTAAACCGAATTTTAATGTTGCGTCTTCCGAATATTTAAAACCCAATGTAAAATCCACCCTAGGTCAGGTCCGCNCAGTAGGTGACGCCTGAGTCACCCTTTGTGAGGCTTGTCAAAGACAGGATTGGCACCAGAGCTTTTTATTTCACAGCTCAGTCTTATAGATAATATATACCAGAGGTCCCCAACCTTTTGAGCACCAGGGACCAGTTCCATGGAGAGAGGTCTTTCTGCGGACTGGAGGGAGCATGGTTTCATGTACTGCCTGCATCTGTAGATGGGGCTTTGCTTGTTGGCTTGAACTAGTTTTTGGCATACCGTGGCCCAATGCTGGTCCATGGACCAGGGGTTGGGGACCCCTGCTATTTACTGTATGTTAACCTTAATTGTGCCCTGTTCCTAATTCAAAACAGCAACTTTGTGAGGTAAGTAAAGCTAAGAAATAGACTTGCTCCGAACAACGCAGAGAGCATAATTGTTAAGCTGGATTTTGAGCCTGAATATTTTAGAATTAGATAGACCCCAACATTCTCAGAACTTCACTGTGGTTCTAACCCAGGGCTTTTCAACCTTTTCACCCATTGTACCACTTTTAGGATATGGCAATATCCGAGTACCACCAGTCACCTAGCAAGGTGTCAAAAACTTGACCCCCCCAAAGGAAAAAAGTGATAAAGTACAGATAGTCCTCAACTTACAACAGTTCGCTTAATGACTGTTCGAAGTTACAATGGCACTGAAAAAAGTGCCCCCCAAGCCACAGCCGAGCAAGACACCTGCCTGCCCACCCGGTGGCGCTCTTTCTCCTGTCTGAGGTTTTCACTGTTGAGGATTGGCAGTGGGGGTGGGGTGGGGAGGTGTTTGGTTTTTATTCCCCCCATCTGCTGGGTGGTTGCAGCAAGTTTTGGTCACTCATATGACCCTGGGACACTGTGACCGTCATAAATATGAATCAGTTGCCAAGCATCTGAATATAAATCACAAGACCCTGGAGATGCTGCAACATTCCAGCTGATCAGCACTCCTTCTGGGCTCAGCAGAAGCGCCAGGATCAGCGCCGAGCTCCAGCTGGAGCCTGGCGATGATCCTGGCGCTTCCATTGAGCCCTGACAGCCCTGCAGCTCCAGCCATCTCTTGCTCAGGCTTGTGCGGTGCTGCCACTGGTTCAGCTCATTCCCCTCCCCCGCTACCACTTTTCTAGGATGGTCGCGTACCACCTGCCAGGTGCCAATGTACCACAGGTGGTACCTGTACCACTGGTTGAAAAGCCCTGTTCTAACCAATATTCAGTTGTAACTCCAGGGGAGCAATTCCCCCAGTCTCCTGGTTGATCTTTTCTGGCTGCCCATTTCTTCCTTTGTTTGGCCTAGTGAGTGCTCAGCAGTAGCCTGTGCACCCACCTATATTGCCATTGGAACTCCTTACTTGTCAAGGCTGACTATCATCCAATGTAATACAAAAATAGTTTTCTAGACTAAGAGGCTCCTGTGTCTATCTTTCTGCATCTTTGCCTGTTTTCCTGTGTTTAGGCTGTATTTTACATTTGAGAGCCAGCGTGAATTAATTACCGGACTATTGGACTGAGATCAGGGAAATTGGGTTCAGATTTCTACTCAGCCACAAACCACAAAGCTGACTGGGCAATTTTAAGCTGGTTACCAGCTTATAGTTGAACTTAACTCACAAATGTATCGTGTAAATAAAAGGGTGGGGTGGGGATAGCTTGTTTGTTTCCATTTGAAATGGAAGGGTGGGAGAAAAATATAATGAACAGAGTTCATAGGACTTGCCTGCCTGCCTACCTGATTGATTGATTGATTGATTGATTGATTGATTGATTGATTGATTGATTCATTCATTCATTCATTCATTCATTCATTCATTCATTCATTTGATTTATATGGCAGCCTATCTTGGAGTACAATTGTGGGTGTCTCACAACCACAATAAAACTACAAAAAACATAAAACCCATAAAATACACTATTACTTATTAGAATGCAGAAAGCATTTATATGCCACAGGTCACTTTTTTTTGAAAAAATAAATGTGAAAGTGATGGGTTTTTGTACTGATGAGGAAATCAAGAGGCTTTCAGACTGGAAGGGTCCCTGGGTGAAAGTCTCTTTTTATCTTTCTGATTGCTTGTCCCCTTGCTGCTCCACGATTCAAGTTCACGAGATGGAAGGGTAGTATAAGATTCTTTGAGTTTTCTTAACTGTTTTAGGGAAGGTCAAACAATTGAAATGATGGTGAGTGCCTGTTGCCTTGAATTGACACAGTGGTCATGCACTATGGGTCCCTGTCATTGTTGTCTATCTTGTGGGAGGCAAAAACTTTGGCAGGAACTGTGCCCTGTGGTTGAGGTGCATCATTGGGAGGAAATAATAAAAAATCATACACTTGATGATTATGTGTCAACATTGTGATATGGCTGCAAAAATATAAAAGCAGTTTTAGATGGCACAAACTGCCCTTTAAGAAGAGTTCAAAGAAACGAGTAAATTCAGGGAAGAGTAACAAAATTGATCAGAAAGCTATAAAGAGATTGAAGAATCTAAGAATGTTCAGCCCCAGGAAGAAAAGGAGTGCTGTTATCTTTACATATTGCAAAATATGTCATACAAAAGAAGGTCAACACTTGTTCTTTATTATCCTAGAGTTCAGGACATGTTAAAATGGATTTAAGCAAAAACAAGTCAGTTTGTAATTGACTGTTGGTAAAAATTCTAAAATTAAGAATAATATGAAAGTTGAATCAATTATCCATAGAAGTGCCAAGCTACCTGTAATAGATGTGTTCAGGCAGAAGCTGGTCAGCCTTCTGTCATGGATGTTTTAATTTGGAGTTTTATGTCAATCTGAGCTTTGGTTTTGTGACCTAAATGCCCTCTTCTAGCTCTGTGATTCTATGAATTATTTAATGATATGGAGAATGATCGTTTGAAAAGAATATTTTCCTAAAAAAATGTTTTATTAGTTTCTGGAACTTCAAGAGCACTTTCTGTTATATTTGTATAGGCCCATTTTTCTCATAAGGTTATAGAAATGAACATAGGTACATGAGAGCATTCTAGCTTTTTCTCAGTGCAGTAGGTGTTCAAACCCTTCAATCATTTTGGTTGCCTCTTTTGTACTTTTTCCAGCTGTATCATATATCCTCCATTAAATCTGGCAACTAGAATGGAATATAGTATTGCAGATGTGGACATAGTATAGATTTGTTTAAGGACACTATAATAACTGACAGTTTTATTTTCAGTCCCTTCCTAAAGATATATACTGTGGAATTTGACTTTTTTCCTAGCAGCTGCACACCAGGCTGACATCTTCAGTAACTTGAAGATAGCTTTATATATTTCAGATCTCATTAGTAAAGCTAAGTATCTCTTATTGTAGTGTAGTGTATTGCTAAGTAAAAATTAATTTGCTTCACTTTTTCCTCCACTATTTGCATCTACTTTGCATCTGGTTTTGATTATTAGAAATCTTGGATTTTGTTTTGTTTTGTTTTCCAAGTAAATATTGCAATTTTGAAAGGTGCTCATACCAGATTAGAAGTTTCCATTAGGGCCCCTCAGTAGCGGTCCGTTCAGCATTAGTGATCTGTTCTGGCCATCAGAAACAGGACAGCTAAGGAAAAACACTGCTTGTTTTAGAATTGTTCTAAGTTTAATTTTTCTTATGGAAAGTGTTTGTGGTTTACCTCTATTCAGAAACCTGACTGATGACTGGATTTTTTGAAGTGGTAGGATTTGCTGTTGGCCTGCAACATATACCAGCTTCAGCCTGCAGCCCAGAAAATTTCTGAGGTTAATGGTTAAGATAGTTTAAAAGAGTTCCAGTTCTGCTGACCTGAAAGCTGCAAAAGACACTCTTTTGGAATACGTACACAAGTCAGCCAGCCAGCCAGCCGGCCGCTTAATATGTTCGCCACTTGTAAGAATCCAGTATGGTACACTAGCTCTTTATAGTAATTGAAATAGACTGTGAAGCTTGACTATGCACACTGTCCCAGATGGGCAGTTTAAGGAAGGCGTAAGCCCCTCCTTAACTCCTCCTTTAAAGCCCAGAGTCTGTTTTGAGGAGGGGAAGAATTGTTACGTTTTCTTGAAGCATGTAGTTTGGTTTGCTTCCTTGTAGAAAATGGTGCTACTTGATCTGCAGTATTTTGGTTCTCAGTATCTTCCAGTATTTTTGTTCTCAGTGAGAATATTGAAACGTGAATGCTACAGAGCTCCCTAAGGTCAGTCAGCAGAGAAATGCTTAATTTTAAACTGACACACTGAACGATAAGGGAATCTAGTTATATTTTCTGCTCCTCATATAATGTAGAAAGTTCAAAAGATGCCTCTTCTGAACCACCTAGATTAGTGCACCACTATCCAAGGACCCTCATGTTTAAAGCCTAGTTACACCTGTTTATTGTATTTTTTAAAAAAGAATGAAGGAAGCAGATAGATTTCTTCAGCTGAATTTGAAATCAAGGACAAGAACCTGGCCTCCTGCAGGAAGCCTAAAACCTCACTGTTTTAAAAAGTTGGATGTTTTGACAAAATATCTTCTGAGATTTTTCAAATGACACCATATAGTATATGGAACTTTTGCAGTGAACAACACTTCTGCCAAAATCATTAGCAGAATATGTTAAGATTGGATTGCTTTGGAAATAGACTTTCTTGTTTCCTGTCCACCCACCTGTGAGTCTAGTGTGGGCTCTGTAGCTGTTGACAGTCTCAGGAGAATTATGAAGACAAAAAAAAATATGGGAAATGTATAAATAAAAAAGAGAAGTCTCTGCTTGGCTGCACAATTACGTATATTCCAAGTTGGTTATAATTGTGCAAGTACCTGCTAGATTAACTTCAGAAACCTGGACCTGACACCAAAATGTCTATAATAATGGCTTTTCTTGGCATTTGGATTCAGAATTAATTCAGTGACTGAACATAAGATATTGTGCTCTGAATACGTCACCTATAATCTGTGTGATATTCTCTAACTTCTTTTTAATGTAATCATGGGCAAAAAAAAAAAAAATCTGCCCCAA